>NW_027048780.1:0-7802 GCF_025399875.1 Dalotia coriaria
CGTTTCAACATCAAAAAAGCTTGAAAATGCTTATTTTAGCAAAACAGCACGTTTTGAGCTTTTTAAACTGCGTTTTAACGCGTAAAACAGCATAAACGACGAAATATTTATTATTCGTTTTATTAATATTGCGTCTATTTGAACGATTTCCCAAAGATCTAAAATGCTTGAAAATGTTTATTTTAGCAAAACAGCACGTTTTGAGCTTTATTCTGCCCTTTAACGCGTAAAACAGCATAAAACGACGAAATTTTTATTATTCGTTTTTATTTTTTATTGCGTCATTTGAACGATTTCAACGATCTAAAATGCTTGAAAATGCTTATTTTAGCAAAACAGCACGCTTTTTAGCTTTAATCTGCGTTTTAAAGCGTAAAACAGCATAAAACGACGAAATTTTATTATTCGTTTTTATTAATATTGCGTCTATTTGAACGATGTCAACGATCTAAAATGCTTGAAAATGCTTATTTTAGCAAAACAGCACGTTTTGAGCTTTATTCTGCGTTTTAACGCGTAAAACAGCATAAAACGACGAATTTTTATTATTCGTTTTTATTAATATTGCGTCTATTTGAACGATTTCAACGATCTAAAATGCTTGAAAATGCTTATTTTAGCAAAACAGCACGTTTTGAGCTTTAATCTGCGTTTTAACGCGTAAAACAGCATAAAAACGACGAATTTTTATTATTCGTTTTATTAATATTGCTTCTATTTGAACGATTTCAACGATCTAAAATGCTTGAAAATGCTTATTTTAGCAAAACAGCACGTTTTGAGCTTTTAATCTGCGTTTTAACGCGTAAAACAGCATAAAAAAGACGAAATTTTTTTTATTCGTTTTTATTAATATTGCTTCTATTTGAACGATTTCAACGATCTAAAATGCTTGAAAATGCTTATTTTAGCAAAACAGCACGTTTTTAGCTTTAATCTGCGTTTTAACGCGTAAAACAGCATAAAACGACGAATTTTTATTATTCGTTTTTATCAATATTGCTTCTATTTGAACGATTTCAACGATTTAAAATGCTTGAAAATGCTTATTTTAGCAAAACAGCACGTTTTGAGCTTTTTAAACTGCGTTTAACGCGTAAAAAAGCATAAAAAAGACAATTTTTATTATTCGTTTTTTATTAATATTGCGTCTATTTGAACGATTTCAAACGATCTAAAAAGCTTGAAAATGCTTATTTTAGCAAAACAGCACGTTTTGAGCTTTAATCTGCGTTTTAACGCGTAAAACAGCATAAAAAAGACGAATTTTATTATTCGTTTTTATTAATATTGCTTCTATTTGAACGATTTCAACGATCTAAAATGCTTGAAAATGCTTATTTTAGCAAAACAGCACGTTTTGAGCTTTAATCTGCGTTTTAACGCGTAAAACAGCATAAAAAAGACGAAATTTTTTATTATTCGTTTTTTTTAATATTGCGTCTATTTGAACGATTTCAACGATCTAAAATGCTTGAAAATGCTTATTTTTGCAAAACAGCACGTTTTGAGCTTTATTCTG
Organism: Dalotia coriaria; assembly: GCF_025399875.1. Classification (NCBI taxonomy): domain Eukaryota; kingdom Metazoa; phylum Arthropoda; class Insecta; order Coleoptera; family Staphylinidae; genus Dalotia; species Dalotia coriaria. The sequence continues at coordinate 1,523 of NW_027048780.1, forward strand.
CGTTTTAACGCGTAAAACAGCAGAAAAACGACGAAATTTTATTATTCGTTTTATTTTTTGCGTCTATTTGAACGATTTCAACGATTCAAATGCTTGAAAATGCCTATTTTAGCAAAACAGCACGTTTTGAGCTTTAATCTGCGTTTTAACGCGTAAAACAGCATAAAACGACGAAATTTTTTTTATTCGTTTTTATTTTTATTGCGTCTTATTTGAACATTTCAACGATCTAAAAATGCTTCTGAAAAATGCTTATTTTAGCAAACAGCACGTTTTGAGCTTTAATCTGCGTTTTGACGCGTAAAAACAGCATAAAAAAACGACGAAATTTTATTATTCGTTTATTATTAATATTGCGCTGCCCATTTAAACGCGATTTCAACGACTAAAATGCTTGAAAAATGCTTATTTTAGCAAACAGCATCGTTTGAGCTTTTATCTGCGTTTTAACGCGTAAACAGCATAAAAACGACGAATTCGTCATTCGTCGCCCGCCCAAACCACCACCAATCCGTGTTCGCCCGTTTCTAATCTGCGTTTTACACCGCGCAAACAGCATAAAACACGAATTTTATTATTCGTTTTTATTAATATTGCTTCTCTATTTGAACGATTTCAACGATCTAAAAATGCTTGAAAATGCTTATTTTAGCAAAACAGCACGTTTGAGTTTTAATCTGCGTTTTAACGTAAAACAGCATAAAATGACGAATTTTTTTATTATTCGTTTTTATTAATATTGCTTCTATTTAAAACGATTTCAACGATCTAAAAAATGCTTGAAAATGCTTATTTCAGCGAAAACAGCACGTTTTGAGCTTTAATCTGCGTTTTAAATGCAAGTAAAAGCATAAAAACGACGGAAATTTTTATTATTCGTTTTTATTAATATTGCTTCTATTTGAAACGATTTCAACGATCTAAAAATGCTTGAAAATGCGTATTTTAGCAAAACAGCATGTTTTGAGCGCTTTAATCTGCGTTTTCACGCGTAAACAGCATAAAAACGACGAATTTTTTTATTATTCGTTTTTATTAATATTGCGTCTATTTGGAACGATTTCAACGATCTAAAATGCTTGAAAATGCTTATTTTAGCAAAACAGCACGTTTTGAGCTTTTAAATCAGCGTTTTAGCGCGTAAAACAGCATAAAAACGACGAAATTTTTATTATTCGTTTTATTAATATTGCGTCTATTTGAACGATTTCAACGATCTAAAATGCTTGAAAATGTGTTTATTTTAGCAAAACAGCACGTTTTGAGTTAATCTGCGTTTCTTTAACGCGTAAAACAGCATAAAAAACGACAAATTTTTATTATTCGTTTGACGCATACGTCTTAAAATCGTTTTTACGGGTGACCTGTTCAGAAACTGTGTCACGAGCGAGGTCGGACGTGCGTATACCCCCCTCTCAGTTAGCATCGAGAGAGACGGTCCGACCTCCCGTCTCATCTCGAGCGCTGCCAGTCATTCCGTGAACTTGTCACGCGGAATCCACACGAGCGGAGGCAGGTATAGCGTTCGAGTGAGTGGACCGATCTTCCAGTCTCTCTCACTCTAGCGGCATACAAACGAATGGGAGATTTTCTCGTGCGGTTAAGTTTCTGAATGTTTAACAGTAAAACAAAATGTATGCAAGTGAAGTGTTACAACAATTGCAACAAACAAAACTTATATCACCACAATAAGACGTTATCACGTAAACATCTCTGATCGTAAACCTACTTTACAACAACCATTTTTTATTAATATTGCTTCTATTTGAACGACAACGATCTAAAAATGCTTGAAAATGCTTATTTTAGCAAACAGCACGTTTTGAGCTTTAATCTGCTTTAACGGCGTAAAAAACAGCATAAAACGACGAAATTTTTATTATTCGTTTTTATTAATATTGCTTCTATTTGAACGATGTCAACGATCTAAAAAATGCTTGAAAATGCGTATTTCCAGCAAAACAGCACGTTTGAGTTTTAATCTGCGTTTTCACGCGCGTAAACAGCATACAAAAACGACGAATTTTTTAATTATTCGTTTTATTAATATTGCGTCTATTTGAAACGATTTCAACGATCTAAAATGCTTGAAAAATGCTTATTTTAGCAAAAACAGCACGTTCTTTGAGCTTTAATCAGCGTTTTAACGCGTAAAACAGCATAAAAACGACGAAATTTTATTATTCGTTTTTATTAATATTGCGTCTATTTGAACGATTTCCCAACGATCTAAAATGCTTGAAAATGCTTATTTTAGCAAAACAGCACGTTTTGAGCTTTAATCTGCGTTTTAACGCGCGTAAAACAGCATAAAAAACGACGAATTTTTATTATCTGCCTTTGACGTGATAACGTCTTTAAAATCGTTTTACGGGTGACCTGTTCAGAAACTGTGTCGAGCGAGGTCGATCGCAGGTATACCCCCCTCTCGTTATAAATGAGAGAGACGGACCGATCTCCTGTTCCATCTCGACCGCCGCCAGTCATTCCGTGAAACTTGTCACGCGGGAATCTACACGAGCGGAGTAGGCATATGTCTGCGAGTGGACCGATCTTCCGCCCTCTCACTCAGCGGGCATACAAAACGAATGGGAGATTTTCTTCTCGTGCGCGGTTAAGTTTTCGCTGAATGTTTACCAGTAAAACAAAATGCGGCGCAAGCGGTATGTTAAGCAACAATTGCAACAAACAAAACTTATATCACCACCAAGACGTTATCACGTAAACATCCCTGATCAAACCTACTTTACAAAACAACCATTTTTATTAATATTGCTTCTATTTCAAACGATTTCCCAACGGATCTAAAATGCTTGAAAATGCTTATTATTTTAGCAAAAACAGCACGTTTTGAGCTTTTTAATCTGCGTTTTAACGCGTAAAAACAGCATAAAACGACGAAATTTTTATTATTTGTTTTTATTAATATTGCGTCTATTTGAACGATTTCAACGATCTAAAATGCTGAAAATGTTTACGAAAGCAAAAACAGCATCGTTTTGAGCTTTATTCTGCGTTTAACGCGTAAAACAGCACAAAACGACGAAATTCTTTTATTATTCGTTTTTATTTTTATTGCGTCTATTTGAACGATTTCAACGATCTAAAATGCTTGGTACCGTGCTTTATTTTAGCAAAACAGCACGTTTTTGAGCTTTAATCTGTGTTTTAACGCGTAAACAGCATAAAACGACGAATTTTTTATTATTCGTTTTTTATTAATATTGCCGCCTAAACGATTTCAAATCGATCTAAAATGCTTGAAAATGCTTATTATTATAGCAAAACAGCACGTTTTGAGCTTTAATCTGCGTTTTAACGCGTAAACAGCATAAAACGACGAAATTTTTTATTATTCGTTTTTATTAATATTGCGTCTATTTGAACGATTTCAACGATCTAAAAATGCTTGAAAATGCTTATTTTAGCAAAACAGCACGTTTTGAGTTTTAATCTGCGTTTTAACGCGTAAAACAGCATAAAAACGACGAATTTTTATTATCTGTTTTATTAATATTGCTTCTATTTGAAACGATTTCAACGATGTAAAATGCTTCTTGAAAATGCTTATTTTAGCAAAAACAGCACGTTTTGAGCTTTAATCTGCGTTTTAACGCGTAAAACAGCATAAAAAACGACGAATTTTTATTATTCGTTTTTATCAATACGTTTCTGTATTTGAACGATTTCAAACTATTAACGCCTTGCGCGAATTTTAGCAAAAACTGCACGTTTTGAGCTTTAATCTGCGTTTTAACGCGTAAACAGCATAAAACGACGAATTTTTATTATTCGTTTTTATTAATATTGCTTCTATTTGAACAATTTCAACGATCTAAAATGCTTGAAAATGCTTATTTTAGCAAAACAGCACGTTTTGAGCTTTTAATCTGCGTTTTAACGCGTAAAACAGCATAAAAAACGACGAATTTTTTATTATTCGTTTTTTATCAATATTGCTTCTATTTGAAACGATTTCAAACGATCTAAAAATGCTTGAAAATGCTTATTTTGCAAGTCGCGCACGTTTTGAGCTTTAATCTGCGTTTAACGGCGTAAAACAGCATAAAAACGACGCACTTTTTTATTATTCGTTTTTATTAATATTGCTTCTATTTGAACGATTTCAACGATCTGTAAATGCTTGAAAATGCTTATTTTAGCAAAAACAGCACGTTTTGAGCTTTAATCTGCGTTTTAACGCGTAAAACAGCATAAAATGACGAATTTTTATTATCGCCTTTTACATTGCCTACCAACGACTTTAACGACCTTAAAATGCTTCTAAAAAATGCTTATTTTAGCGAAACAGCACGTTTTGAGTTTCTTGTCTGCGTTTCTTAACGCGCAAAACGCATACAAAACGACGAAATTTTTAATATTAATTCGTTTTTATTATTATTGCTTCATTTTGAACGATTTCAATGATCTAAATGCTTCTGAAAATGCGCGGTGCATTTTGAAAGCAAAACAGCACGTTTTGAGCTTAATCTGCGTTTTCACGCGTAACAGTATAAAAACGAATTTTTATTATTCGTTTTTATTAATATTGCGTCTATTTTGAACGATTTCCAACGATCTAAAATGCTTGAAAATGTTTATTTTAGCAAAACAGCACGTTTTGAGTTTAATCAGCGTTTTAACGCAAAACAGCATAAAAACGACGAAATTTTTATTATTCGTTTTACAATATTGCGTCTATTTTGAACGATTTCAACGATCTAAAATGTTTGAAAATGCTTATTTTAGCAAAAACAGCACGTTTTGAGTTTTAATCTGCGTTTTAACGCGTAAAAACAGCAATAAAAACGACGAATTTTATTATTCGTTTTATTAATATTTCTTCTATTTGAACGGATTTCAACGATCTAAAATGCTTTGAAATGCTTATTTTGAAAGTCACATCATGAGCTTTAATCTGCGTTTTAACGCGTAAACAGCATAAAACGACGAAATATTTATTATCTGTTTTTTACACATTATGTCTATTTGAACGATTTCAACGACTGCCGCTTGAAAATGTTTATTCCAGCAAAACAGCATCGTTTTTGAGCCTTTATTCCGCGTTTCAACGGCGTAAAACAGCATGTAAAAACGACGAAATTTTATTATTCTGTTTTTATTTTATTGCGTCTTATTTGAAATCGCAGATTTCAACGGATCTTAAAATGCTTTGAAAATGTGTTTATTTTAGCAAAAACAGCACGCTTTGAGCTTCTTTAATCTGCGTTTCTAAAAAGCGTAAAACAGCATAAAAAACGACGAAATTCTTTATTATTCGTTTTTATTAATATTGCGTCTATTTGAATCCAGATGTCAACGATCTAAAAATGCTTGAAAATGCTTATTTTTAGCAAAACAGCACGTTTTGAGCTTTATTCTGCGTTTTAACGCGTAAAACAAGTTACAAACCCATCAAATTTTTTTATTATTCGTTTTTATTAATATTGCGTCTATTTGAACGATTTCAACGATCTAAAATCTTGAAAATGCTTATTTTAGCAAAACAGCACGTTTTGAGGGTTTAATCTGCGTTTTAACGCGTAAAACAGCATAAAAAAAGACGAATTTTATTATTCGTTTTTATTTAAAATTGCTTCTATTTGAAAGATTTCAAGATCTAAAATGCTTGAAAAAAGCTTTTTTTTAGCAAAACAGCACGTTTTGAGCTTTAATTCGCGTTTTAACGCGTAAACAGCATAAAACGACGAATTTTTATTATTCGTTTTTATATAATATTGCTTCTATTTACGATTTCAAAGATTTCAAAATGCTTGAAAATGCTTATTTTAGCAAACAGCCGTTTTGAGCTTTAATCTGCGTTTTAACGCGTAAAACAGCATAAAACGACGAATTTTTATTATTCGTTTTTTATTAATATTTCGTCTATTTGAACGATTTCAACGATCTAAAAATGCTTGAAAATGCTTATTTTAGCAAAACAGCACGTTTTGAGCTTTTATTTTGCGTTTTAACGCGTAAAAAACATAAAAACGAGAATTTTTATTATTCGTTTTTATTAATTTGCTCTATTTGAACGATTTCCCAAAAGCATTTTTTAAAAAAATTTTGGCCAGAAATTTTTTTTTTTTTTTTTTTTTTTTTTTTTTTTTTTTTTTTTTTTTTTTTTTTTTTTTTTTTTTTTTTTTTTTTGCTTATTTTAGCAAAACAGCACGGGTTTTTTTTCGTGAAAAAGCTTTTTATTTTCTGGCCCCGTTTTTTAAAAACGGGCGACAAAACATAAAACGATGAAATTTATTCGTTTTATTTTTATTGCGTC
>NW_027048781.1:0-7801 GCF_025399875.1 Dalotia coriaria
AAAATTTTTTTTTTCGTTTTTATTAATATTGCCTATTTGAACGATTTAACGATCTAAAATGCTTGAAAAAGCTTATTTTAGCAAAACAGCACGTTTTGAGCTTTAATCTGCGTTTAACGCGTAAAACAAAAAACAATTTTTATTATTCGTTTTTATTAATATTGCTTCTATTTGAACGATTTCAACGATCTAAAATGCTTGAAAATGCTTATTTTGAAAACAGCACGTTTGAGCTTTTTAAACTGCGTTTTAACGCGTAAAACAGCATAAAACGACAAATTTTTATTATTCGTTTTTATTAATATTGCGTCTATTTGAACGATTTCAACGATCTAAAATGCTGAAAATGCTTATTTTAGCAAAACAGCACGTTTTTACTTTTTAAACTGCGTTTTTAAAGCGTAAAACAGCATAAAAACGACGAAATTTTTATTATTCGTTTTTATTAATATTGCGTCTATTTGAACGATTCAACGATCTAAAATGCTTGAAAATGCTTATTTTAGCAAAACAGCACGTTTTGAGCTTTAATCTGCGTTTTAACGCGTAAAAAAGCATAAAAACGACGAATTTTTTATTATTCGTTTTTTTATATATTGCTTTTATTGAACGATTTCAACGATCTAAAATGCTTGAAAATGCTTATTTTACAAAACAGCAGTTTTGAGCTTTAATCTGCGTTTTTAAACCGTAAAACAAGCATAAAAAAGAAAATTTTTATTATTCGTTTTTATTAATATTTCTATTTGAACGATTTCAACGATCTAAAATGCTTGAAAATCTTATTTTAGCAAAACAGCACGTTTTGAGCTTTAATCTGCGTTTTAACCGTAAAAAAGCATAAAACGCAAATTTTTTTTTTATTCGTTTTTATTAATTTGCCTCTATTTGAAACGATTTCAACGATCTAAATGCTTTAAAATGCTTATTTTTGGGAAAACAGCGTTTTGAGCTTAATCTGCGTTTTTAAAGCGTAAAACAGCATAAAAACGAAATTTTTTTTATTCGTTTTTTTAATATTGCGTCTATTTGGGAAAGATTTCAAGCGATCTAAAATGCTTGAAAATGCTTATTTTAGCAAAACAGCACGTTTGAGCTTTATTCTGCGTTTTAGCGTAAAACAGCATAAAACGGCAAATTTTATTATTACGTTTTATTAATATGCTTATTTTCGATTCAACGATCTAAAATGCTTAAAAGCTTATTTTACAACAGCACGTTTTGAGCTTTAATCTGCGTTTTTAACGCGTAAAAGAGCATAAAACGACGAATTTTTATTATTCGTTTTATTATAATCGTTCTATTTGAAGTTTCAACGATCTAAAAGCTTGAAAAGTCTTATTTTACAAAACCACGTTTTGAGCTTTAATCTGCGTTTTAACGCGTAAAACGCATAAAACGACAAATTTTTTATTATTCGTTTTTTATTAATATTGCTTATTTGAACGATTTCAACGATAAAATGCTTGAAAATGCTTATTTTGCAAAACAGCACGTTTTGAGCTTTAATCTGCGTTTAACGCGTAAAACAGCAAAAACGACGAATTTTTATTATTCGTTTTTTTAATATTGCTCTATTTGAAATTTTTCAACGATCTAAAATGCTTGAAAGTTATTTTAACAACACAGCGTTTTGAGCTTTAATGCGTTTTAACGCGTAAAACAAAAACGAAATTTTATTTCGTTTTTTATTAATGCTCTATTTGAAGATTTCACGTCTAAAATGCTTGAAAATGCTTATTTTAGCAAAACAGCCGTTTGATTTTAATCGCGTTTTGGAATAATCAGCATAAAACGACGAAAATTTTTTACATTTATTTTTTTTATTTTATTGCGTCTATTTGAACATTTCAACGATCTAAAATGCTTGAAAATCCTTATTTAGCAAAACAGCACGTTTTGAGCTTTAATCTGCGTTTTAACGCGTAAAACAGCATAAAACGACGAAATTTTATTATTCGTTTTTTTTTAATATTCGTCTATTTGAACGATTTCAACGATCTAAAAAGCTTGAAAATGCTTATTTTAGCAAACAGCATGTTTGAGGCATCTGCGTTTTAGCAGCAGTAAAGCAACATAAAAACGACGAAATTTTATTATTCGTTTTTATTAATATTGCGTCTGTTGAGCGATTTCAACGATCTAAAATGCTTGAAGAAACTGTTACAGCAGCAAAACAGCACGTTTGAGCTTTAATCTGCGTTTTAACGCGTAAAACAACATAAAACGACGAAATTTTATTCGTTTTTATTAATATTGCTTCTATTTGAACGATTTCAACGATCTAAAAAATGTGAAAGGCTTATTTTAGCAAAACAGCACGTTTTGAGCTTTAATCTGCGTTTTAACGTAAAACAGCGCCGAAACGACAGAAATTTTATTATTCGTTTTTATTAATATTGCGTCTATTTGAACGGTACAACGATCTAAAATGCTTGAAAATGCTTGTACAGCAGCAGCAAAACAGCACGTTTTTGAGCACCGTCGCGTTTAACGTAAAACATAAAACGACGGGCCACGTATTCGTTTTTATTAATATTGCTTCTATTTAAACGTTTCAGCGGTCGTCGCTGAAATGCTTATTTTTAGCGGCAAACGGCACGTTTGAGCAATCTGCGTTTAACGCAGTAAAACAGCATAAAACGACAGAATTTTGTTATTCGTTTTTATTTAAATATTGCGCGTCTGTTGAACGGTTCAGCGATCTGGAAATGCTTGAAAATGCTTATTTTTAGCAAAACAGCACGTTTTGAGCATTCTGCGTTTTAACGCGTAAAACAGCATAAAACGACAAAATTTTTATTATTCGTTTTTATTTTTATTGCGTCAATTTGAACGTTTCAACGATCTAAAATGCTTGAAATGCTTATTTTAGCAAAACAGCGTTTGGGCTTTTGAAATCTGCGTTTTAACGCGTAGGCAACATAAAAGGCGACGAATTTTTTATTATTCGTTTTTATTAATGTGGCCTATTTGAACTTGATTTTAACGATCTGGAATGTTTGAAATGCTTATTTTAACAAACAGCGTTTTTGTGAGGAGGCTTTTAATCTGCGTTTTAACTCGTAAAACAGCATAAAACGATGACAGATTTTTTTTATTATTTCGTTTTTATTAATATTGATTTTATTTGAACGATTTCTACCAGCTTGATGCCGATCTAAAATGCTTGCGAAGTATTACTTATTTTTAGCAAAACAGCACGTTTGAGCTTTTAATCTGCGTTTAACGCTTAAACAGCATAAAACGACAAAATTTTATTATTCGTTTTTTTATTAATGTACGTCTATTTGAACGTGATTGCAACGATCTAAAATGCTTGAAAATGCTTATTTTAGCAAAACAGCACGTTTTGAAGACTTTAATCTGCGTTTTAACGCGTAAAACAGCATAAAACGACGAATTTTTTACATTATTCGTTTTATTAATATTGCTTCTATTTGAACGATTTCAGCGATCTAAAATGCTTGAAAATGCTTATTTTAGCAAAACAGCACGTTTTGAGCAATCTTCGTTTTAACGCGTAAAACAGCATAAAACGACGAATTTTTATTATTCGTTTTTATTAAATATTGCTTCTATTTGAACATTTCCAACGATCACAAAATGCTTGAGAATGCTTGAACAGCAAAACAGCGTTTGAGCTTTAATCTGCGTTTTAACTCGTAAAACAGCGCCAAAACGATAAATTTTTATTATTCGTTTTTATTAATATTGCTTCTATTTGAACGATTTCAAGATCTAAAATGCTTGAAAATGCTTATTTTAGCAAAACAGCACGTTTTGAGCTTTTAATCTGCGTTTTAACGCGTAAACACATAAAAACGCAAATTTTATTATTTTTTTATTAATTTTCTATTTAGATTTCAACGATTAATTGATTAACATTAATGCAGAAAGGCTGATTTTACGTAAACGCGTAAAAGAATTTAACTTTTTTATTCATTATGTATTAAAATTTCTATTTACGTTTTAAATCTAAAATTTTAAACTTTTACGAAACAAAATGCTTGAATTTTTTTAAGCAAAAACAGCATAACGGAAATTTTCGTTTTAACTTCTTTTAAATTAAAACGCGATTATTTAAGTTTTCATTAAAATTCTATATGAGATTTTAACGCTAAAAACGTTTAAAGCTTAATTGCGTTTTAACGTAACAGCTTAAAACTTTTTTTAATTCGTTTAAAACAAATAACGACGAATTTTTTAGATTTCAAGATCTTTAAAAAGCTTGAAATTTTTTTTCAAAACGCACGTTTTGAGCTTAACTTATTTTAGCAAACAGCATTGAGCTTAAACTGCGAATTTTAATTTATTAAAACGCCATTTAAATTCGTTTAAAATTTCTTTAAACTTATTTTTAGAAAACAACGTTTTAGCTTTATCTGCGTTAAACGCGTTTAAAGCATTAAACGCGTTTTTAACGGTTAAAAATAACACATTTGAACGTATTTCAACGATCTTTAAATGCTTGAAAATTGCGTATTTTAGCAATCAACGTTTGATGCTTTAAATCGCGTTTTAAAGCGTAAAACGCATAAACGTTAAATCTTAATCGTTTATTTGTCTATTTGAACGATTTCAACGATCTAAAATGCTTGAAAAAGCTTATTTTAGCAAAACAGCACGTTTGAGCTTTATTCTGCGTTTTAACGCGTAAAACAGCATAAAAGCGACGAAATTTTATTATTCGTTTTATTTTTATTGCGTCTGTTGAAGGATTTCAAAGATCTAAAATGCTTGAAAATGCTTATTTTTGAAACGGCGCGTTTTGAGCTTTAATCTGCGTTTTTATCGCGTAAAACGGCATAAAAACGACGGAATTTTTATTATTCGTTTTTATTAATATTGCTTCTATTTGAACGATTTCAACGATCTAAAATGCTTGAAAAACGTACAGCAAAACAGCACGTTTTGAGCTTTAATCTGCGTTTTAACGCGTAAAACAGCATAAAACGACAGGAGATTTTTATTATTCGTTTTTATTAATATTGCGTCTATTTGAACGATTTCAACGATCTAAAATGCTTGAAAATACTTGTACAGCAAAACAGCACGTTTGAGCTTTAATCTGCGTTTTTAACGCGTAAAACAGCATAAAAACGACGAATTTTTATTATTCGTTTTTAAGTATATTGCTTCTATTTGGCGAACGATTTTTAACGTTAAAATGTTTGAAAATGCTTATTTTAACAAAACAGCTTACGTTTTGAGCTTTAATCTGCGTTTTAACTCGTAAACAGCATAAAAACGACGAATTTTTATTATTCGTTTTTATTAATATTGATTTTATTTGAACGATTTCAACGATCTAAAATGCTTGAAAATGCTTATTTTAGCAAAACAGCACGTTTTGAGCAATCTGCGTTTTAACGCTTAAGCAACATAAAAACGACGAAATTTTTTATTATTCGTTTTTATTAATATTGCGCGTCTGTTGAACGATTGCAACGGTCTAAAATGCTTGAAAATGCTTATTTTAGCAGCAAAACAGCACGTTTGAGCTTTTAATCTGCGTTTTAACGCGTAAAACAGCATAAAAACGACGAATTTTTTTATTATTCGTTTTATTATGTGCTTCTATTTGAACGATTTCAACTTGGTCTAAAATGCTTGAAAATGCTTATTTTAGCAAACAGCACGTTTTGAGCTTTAATCTGCGTTTTTAACGCGGCGACAGCATAAAACGACAATTTTTATTATTCGTTTTTCCAGTAATATTTAGCTTCTATTTGAACGATTTCAACGATCTAAAATGCTTGAGAATGCTTATTTTAACAAAACAGCACGTTTGAGCTTTAATCTGCGTTTTAACTCGCAGCAGCATAAAACGATAAATTTTTTATTATTCGTTTTTTTATTAATATTGCTTCCTATTTGAACGATTTCAACGATCATAAAATGCTTGAAATGCTTATTTTAGCAAACAGCGTTTTTGACCTTTAATCTGCGTTTTAACGCGTGAAGCAACATAAAAACGACGAAATTTTCATTATTCGTTTTTATTAATATTGCGTCTATTTGAACGATTTCAACGATCTCTAAAATGCTTGAAAATGCTTATTTTAGCAAAACAGCACGTTTTTGATCTTAAATCTGCGTTTAACGCGTAAAACAGCATAAAAACGACAGAAATTTTTATTATTCGTTTTTATTAATATTGCTTCTATTTGAACGATTTCAACGATCTAAAATGCATGAAAATGCTTATATTAGCAAAACAGCACGTTTTGAGCTTTTAATCGCGTTTTTTAACGCGTAAACAACATAAAAACGACGAAATTTTTATTATTCGTTTTTATTAATAATATTGCTTCTATTTGAACGATTTCAACGATCTAAAATGCTTGAGAAATGCTTATTTTAGCAAAACAGCACGTTTTGAGCTTTAATCTGCGTTTTAACGCGTAAACAGCATAAAACGACGAAATTTTTATTATTCGTTTTTTATTAATATTAGCTCTTTTGAACGTTTCAACGATCTAAAATGCTTGAAATGCTTATTTTAAACAAAACAGCACGTTTTTAGCTTTTTTTCTGCGTTTTAACGCGTAAAACAGCATAAAACGACGAAATTTTTATTATTCGTTTTTATTGCTTTAAATTTCGTCTATTTAACGATTTCAACGATCTAAAAGCGAAAATGCTTATTTTTAGCAAAACATACGTTTTGAGCTTTAATCTGCTTTTAACGCGTAAAACGCATAAAACGACGAATTTTATTATTCCCTTTTTATTATATTGCCTATTTGAACGATTTCAACGATCAAAATGCTTGAAAATGCTTATTTTAGCAAAACAGCACGTTTTGAGCTTTAATCTCGTTTTAACGCGTAAAACAGCATAAAACGACGAATTTTTTTTTATTCGTTTTTATTTATGTGCGTCTTTTGAACGATTTCAACGATCTAAAATGCTTGAAATGCATTATTTTAGCAAAACAGCACGTTTTGAGTTTATCAGCGTTTTAACGCGTAAAACACATAAAACGACGAATTTTTATTATTCGTTTTTTATTAATATTGCGTCTATTTGAACGATTTAACGATCTAAAATGTTTGAAAATGCTTATTTTAGCAAAAAAGCACGTTTGAGCTTTAATCTGCGTTTTAACGCGTAATACAGCAAAAAACGACGAATTTTTATTATTCGTTTTATTAATATTGCTTCTATTTGAACGATTCAACGATCTAAATATGTTTGAAAATGCTTATTTTTGCGAAAACAGCACGTTTGAGCTTTAATCTGCGTTTTAACGCAAAACAGCATAAAACGACGAAATTTTTATTATTCGTTTTATTATAATATCGTCTATTTGAACGATTCAACGATCTAAAATGCTTGAAATGCTTATTTAGCAAAACAGCACGTTTTGAGCTTTAATCTGCGTTTTAACGCGTAAACAGCATAAACGACAATTTTTATTATTCGTTTTTATTAATATTGCTTCTATTTGAACGATTTCAACGATCTAAAATGTGAAATGCTTATTTGAAACAGCACGTTTGAGCTTTAATTGCTTTTAACGCGTAAAACACTAAAACGACGAATTTTTATTATTCGTTTTTATTAATATTGCTCTATTTGAACGATTTCCGATCTAAATGCTTAAATGTTATTTTACAAAAAGCACGTGAACTTTAATCTGCGTTTTAACGCGTAAAACAGCATAAAACGAATTTTTATTATTCGTTTTTATTAATATCTTCTATTTAAGATTACGACTGAAATTTTAAAAATGGATACGCTAACGTAAACTTTAGCGTTTAATTCTTAAGCAAATTTTTCAAAAACGAAAATG
>NW_027048782.1:0-7797 GCF_025399875.1 Dalotia coriaria
GATTAAAGCTCAAAACGTGCTGTTTGCGCTAAAATAAGCATTTTCAAGCATTTTAGATCGTTGAAATCGTTCAAATAGACGCAATATTAATAAAAATCGGCGAATATTAAAAAAATTCGTCGTTTTTATGCTGTTTTACGCGTTAAAACGCAGATTAAAGCTCAAAACATTGCTGTTTTGCTAAAATAATAAAAGCATTTTCAGCATTTTAGATCGTTGAAATCGTTCAAATAGAGCCAATATTAATAAAAACGAATAATAAAAATTTCGTCGTTTTATGCTGTTTTAGAGCGTTAAAACGCAGATTAAAACTCAAAACGTGCTGTTTTGCTTTAAAATAATAATTATCAAGCATTTTAGATCGTTGAAATCGTTCAAATAGAGCAATATTAATAAAAACGGGTAATAAAAATTCGTCGTTTTTATGCTGTTTTACGCGTTAAAACGCAGATTAAAGCTAAAAACGTGCTGTTTTGCTAAAATAAGCATTTTCAAGCATTTTTAGATCGTTGAAATCGTTCAAATAGAAGCAATATTGGCAAAAACGAATAATAAAAATTCACGTCACGTTTTTATGCTGTTTTTACGCGTTAAAACGCAGATTAAAGCCAGAAATATTGCTGTTTTGCTAAAATAAGCATTTTCAAGCATTTTAGATCGTTGAAATCGTTCAAATAGACGCAATAAAATAAAAACGAATAATAAAAATTTCGTCGTTTTTTTATGCTGTTTACGTTAAAACGCAGAATAAAGCTCAAAAACGTGCTGTTTTTGCTAAAATAAGCATTTTCAAGCATTTTAGATCGTTGAAATCGTTCCAAATAGAAGCAATATTAATAAAAACGAATAATAAAAAATTCGCCGTTTTTTATGCTGTTTTACGCGATTAAAGAAACGCAGATTAAAGAAACTCAAAAACGTGCTCTTTTGCTAAAATAAGCATTTCAAGCATTTTAGATGGGTAAATCGTTCAAATAGACGCAATATTAATAAAACGAATAATAAAAATTTCGTCGTTTTATGCTGTTTACGCGTTAAAACGCAGAATAAAAACTCAAAACGTGCTGTTTTTGCTTTAAAATAAAGCATTTTCAAGCATTTTAGATCGTTGGAAATCGTTCCAAAGTGGACGCAATATTAATAAAAACGAATAATAAAAATTCGTCGTTTTGCCCTTAACTTTTGTTTTACGCGTTAAAACGCGAATAAAGCTCAAAACGTGCTGTTTTGCTAAAATAATAAGCATTTTCAAGCATTTTAGATCGTTGAGAATCGTTTGAAATAGAAGCAATATTAATAAAACGAATAATAAAAAAATTCGTCGTTTTTATGCTGTTTTTTACGCGTTAAAACGCAGATTAAAGCTCAAAACGTGCTGTTTTGCTAAAATAAGCATTTTCAAGCATTTTAGATCGTTGAAATCGTTCAAGTAGACGCAATATTAATAAAAATCCGAATAATAAAAAAAATTCGCGTCGTTTTTTGTAACATTTTACGCGTTAAAACACAGATTAAAGCTCAAAACGTGCTGTTTTTGCTAAAATAAGCATTTTTCAAGCATTTTAGATCGTTGAAATCGTTCAAATAGAGGCAATATTAATAAAAACGAATAATAAAAATTTCGTCGTTTTATGCTGTTTTAGGCGTTAAAACGCAGATTAAAGCTCAAAACGTGCTGTTTTTGCTTTAAAATAAGCGCATTTTCAAGCATTTTAGATCGTTGGAAATCGTTCAAATAGACGCAATATTAATAAAAACGAATAATAAAATTGTCGTTTTTATGCTGTTTTTACGCGTTAAAACGCAGATTAAAGCTCAAAACGTGGTGTTTTCAAATAAGCATTTTCAAGCATTTTTAGATCGTTGAAATCGTTTCAAATAGAAGCAGCCAGTAATAAAAACGAATAATAAAAAAATTCGTCGTTTTTATGCTGTTTTACGCGGTAAAAACGCAGATTAAAAGCTCAAAACGTGCTGTTTTGCTTTAAAATAAGCATTTCCAAGCATTTTTTTTTAGATCGTTGAAATCGTTCCAAATAGAAGCAATATTAATAAAAACGAATAATAAAAATTCGTCGTTTTTTATGCTGTTTACGCGTTAAAGCGCGTTAAAAGCTCAAAACGTGCTGTTTTTACGCTTTAAAATAAGCACTTTTCCAAGCATTTTAGATCGTTGAAATCACGTTCAAATAGACGCAATAAAATAAAACGAATAATAAAAATTTCGTCGTTTTTTTTATGCTGTTTTACGCGTTAAAACGCAGAATAAAGCTCAAAACGTGCTGTTTTGCTAAAATAAGCACTTTCGAAACATTTTAAGATCGTTGAAATCGTTCAAATAGAAGCAATATTAATAAAACGAATAATAAAAATTCGCCGTTTTTTATGCTGTTTACGCGTTAAAACGCAGTTAAAGCTCAAAACGTGCTCTTTTGCGCAAAATAAGCATTTTCAAGCTTTACATTTTAGATCGTTGAAATCGTTCAAATAGACGCAATATTAATAAAAAACGAATAATAAAAATTTCGTCGTTTTTATGCTGTTTTACGCGTTAAAACGCGTTAAAACTCAAAACGTGCTGTTTTTGCTTCAAAACCATTTTCAAGCATTTTTAGATCGTTGAAATCGTTGAAATAGAAGCAATATTAATAAAAACGAATAATAAAAAATTCGTCGTTTTTATGCCGTATTGCGCGTTAAAACGCAGATTAAAAGCTCAAAACGTGCTGTTTTTGCTAAAATAAGCATTTTCAAGCAATTTAGATCGTTGAAATCGTTCAAAAATAGACACAATAAAAAATAAAAACGAATAATAAAAATTTCGTCGTTTTTTGTGCTGTTTTGCGCGTTAAAACGCGAAGATTAAAGCTCAAATCGTGCTGTTTTTAACAAAATTATTTGTTCAAGCATTTTAAATCGTTGAAATCGTTCAAATAGAAGCAATATTAATAAAAACGAATAATAAAAATTCGTCGTTTTATGCTGTTTTACGCGTTAAAACGCCGATTAAAGCTCAAAGCGTGCTGTTTTGCTAAAATAAGCATTTTCAAGCACCAGATCGTTGAAATCGTTCAAATAGACGCAATAAAAATACAAAACAAATAATAAAAAATTTCGTCGTTTTTATGCTGTTTTGCGCGATAAAACGCAGAATAAAACTCAAAACGTGCTGTTTTTGCTAAAATAAGCATTTTCAAGCATTTTAGATCGTTGAAATCGTTCAAATAGACGCAATATTAATAAAAACGAATAATAAAAAATTTGCGTCGTTTTATGCTTTTGTTTACGCGTTAAAACGCAGATTAAAGCTCAAAACGTGCTGTTTTGCTTTAAAATAAGCATTTTCAAAGCATTTTAGATCGTTGAAATCGTTTAAATAAACAATATTAAAAAACGGAATAATAAAATTTCGTCGTTTTTATGCTGTTTTACACGTTAAAACGCAGATTAAGAAGCTTTCCAATACGTGCTGTTTTGCTAAAATAAGGCATTTCAAGCACGTACAGATCGTTGAAATCGTTTAAATAGAAGCAATATTAATAAAACGACAACCAAAAAATTCGTCATTTTATGCTGTTTTACGCGTTAAACGCAGATTAAAACTCAAAACGTGCTGTTTTGCTAAAATAAAATTTTCAAGCATTTTAGATCGTTGAAATCGTTCAAATGAACGCAATATTAATAAAAAGAATAATAAAAGAATTTCGTCGTTTTTTATGCTGTTTTACGCGTTAAAACAGAATAAAGCTCAAAACGATGCTGTTTTGCTAAAATAAAGCATTTTCAAACGCAGATCGTTGAAATCGTTCAAATAAACAATATTAATAAAAACGAATAATAAAAATTTCGTCGTTTTATGCTGTTTTACGCGTTAAAACGCAGATTAAAACTCAAAAACGCTGTTTTGCTAAAATAAGCATTTTTCCCGAAGCATTTTAGATCGTTGAAATCGTTCGGCTCGGGAGCGCAATATTAATAAAAACAGGCAAATAAAAAATTCGATATTTTATGCTGTTTTACGCGTTAAAACGTAGATTAAAAGCTCAAAACGTGCTGTTTTGCTAAAATAAGCATTTTTGGCATTTTAGATCGTTGAAATCGTTCAAATAGAAGCAATATTAATAAAAACGAATGGCAAAAATTCGTCGTTTTTTATGCTGTTTTACGCGTTAGAACGCAGATTAAAACAAAACGTGCTGTTTTGCTTTAAAATAAGCATTTTCAGCATTTTAGATCGTTGAAATCGTTCAAATAGACACAATATTAATAAAAACGAATAATAAAAATTCGTCGTTGTTATGCTGTTTTTACGCGTTGAAACGCAGATTAAGCTCAAAACGTGATGTTTTGCTAAAATAAGCATTTTGGCATTTTAGATCATTTGAAATCGTTCAAATGACGCAATAAAAATAAAAACGAATAATAAATTTCGTCGTTTTTATGCTGTTTACGTTAATACGCAGAATAAAGCTCAAAACGTGCTGTTTTTTTTTTGCTAAAATAAGCATTTTCAAGCATTTTAGATCGTTGAAATCGATCAAATAGACGCAATATTAATAAAAACGAATAATAAAATTTCGTCGTTTTTATGATGTTTACGCGTTAAAACGCAGATTAAGCTCGAATCATGCTGTTTTGCTAAAATAAGCATTTTCAAGCATTTTTAGATCACGTTGAAATCGTTCAAATAGGTACGCAATACAAAATAAAAAAACAAATAATAAAAATTTCGTCGTTTTATGCTGTTTTACGCGTTAAAAGCGCAGAATAAAACTTTCAAAACGTGCTGTTTTGCTAAAATAAGCATTTTCAAGCATTTTAGATCGATTTGAAATCGTTCAAATAGATGCAATATTAATAAAAACGAATAATAAAAATTCGTCGTTTTTATGCTGTTTTACGCGTTAAAAACGCAGATTAAAGCTCAAAACGTGCTGTTTTGCTTTAAAATAAGCATTTTCAAGCATTTTTAGATCGTTGAAATCGTTCAAATAGAAGCAATATTAAAAAACGAATAATAAAATTTCGTCGTTTTATGCTGTTTTGCGTTAAAACGCAGATTAAAACTCAAAACGTGCTGTTTTGCTGAAATAAGCATTTTCAAGCATTTTAAGATCGTTGAAATCGTTCAGAATAGACGCAATATTAATAAAACGAATAATAAAAATTCGTCGTTTTTATGCTGTTTACGCGTTAAAACGCAGAATAAAGCTCAAAACGTGCTGTTTTGCTAAAAATAAGCATTTGCAAGCATTTTAGATCGTTGAAATCGTTCAAACCGAGAAACAATATTAATAAAAACGAATAATAAAAAATTCGTCTGTTTTTATGCTGTTTTACGCGTTAAAACGCAGATTAAAACTCAAAACGTGCTGTTTTGCTAAAATAAGCATTTTCAAGCATTTTTAGATCGCTGAAATTGTTCAAATAGTAAGCAATATTAATAAAAACGAATAATAAAAATTTCGTCGTTTTTATGTTGTTTTTAGGCGTTAAAACGCAGATTAAAGCTCAAAACGTGTTAAAATAAGCATTTTCAAGCATTTTTAGATCGTTGTGAAATCGTTCAAATAGATTTTCAATATTAATAAAAAACGAATACCGTACCCGTCGTTTTTATGTTGTTTTACGCGTTAAAACGCAGATTAAAGCTCAAAAACGTGCTGCTTTGCTAAAATAAGCATTTTCAAGCATTTTAGATCGTTGAAATCGTTCAAATAGAAGCTAATATTAATAAAAACGAATAATAAAAATTGTCGTTTTATTGTTTACGCGTTAAAACGCAGATTAAAGCCTCAAAACGTGCTGCTTTGCTAAAATAAGCATTTTCAAGCATTTTAGATCGGGCTGAAATCGTCTTCAAATAGACGCAATATTAATGTTCACGCATGTACCCGTCGTTTTATGCTGTTTTACGCAAGTTAAAACGCAGATTAAAAGCCTCAAACGTGTTGTTTTGCTGTAAATAAGCATTTTCAAGCATTTTAGATCGTTGAAATCACAAATAGACGCAATAAAAAATAAACAATAAAAATTTCGTCGTTTTGCTGTTTTACGCGTCAAACGCAGAATAAAAGCTCAAAACGTGCTGTTTTGCTAAAATAAGCATTTTCAAAATCATTTTAGATCGTTGAAATCGTTCAAATAGAAGCAATATTAATAAAAACGAATAATAAAAAATTCGCCGTTTTTATGTTGTTTTACGCGTTAAAACGCAGATTAAAAGCTCAAAACGTGCTCTTTTGCTAAAATAAGCATTTTCAAGCATTTTAGATCGTTGAAATCGTTCAAATAGACGCAATATTAATAAAAACGAATAATAAAAATTTCGTCGTTTTATGTTGTTTTACGTTAAAACGCAGATTAAAGCTCAAAAACGTGCTGTTTTGCTAAAATAAGCATTTCAAGCAATTTAGATCAAGTTGAAATCGTTCAAATAGACACACAAAAATAAAAACGAATAATAAAAATTTCGTCGTTTATGCTGTTTACGCGTTAAAACGCAGATTAAAGCTCAAATCGTGCTGTTTTGCTAAAAATAAGCATTTTCAAGCATTTAGATCGTTGAAATCGTTCAAATAGAAGCAATATTAATAAAACAAATAAATGTGTACCTGTCGTTTTATGCTGTTTTACGCGTTAAAACGTTGATTAAAAGCTCAAACGCTGTTTTGCTAAAATAAGCATTTCAAGCATTTTTTAGATCGTTGGAAAATGTTCAAATAGACGCAATATTAATAAAAAACAAATAATAAAAATTTCTGTCGTTTTATGTTAAAGCTTTTACGCGTTAAAAAACGCTGATTAAAAGCTCAAAACGTGCTGTTTTGCTAAAATACATTTTCAAGCATTTTTAGATCGTTGAAATCGTTCAAATAGACGGAATATTAATAAAAAAAACGAATAATAAAAATTCGTCGTTTTTATGGTGTTTACGCGTTAAAACGCAGATTAAAGCTCAAACGTGCTGTTTTGCTAAAAATAAGCATTTTTCAAGCATTTTTAGATCGTTGAAATGTTCAAATGAATCAATATTAATAAAAACGAATAATAAAATTCGTCGTTTTATGCTGTTTACGAGTTAAAAGGCAGATTAAAGCTCAAAACGTGCTGTTTTGTTAAAATAAGCATTTTCAGACATTTTAGATCGTTGAAATCGTTCAAATAAAGCAAATATTAATAAAAACGAATAATAAAAAAAATTCGCCGTTTTATAAAGTTATGTTTTAGCGTTAAACGCAGATTAAAAGCTCAAAACGTGCTGTTTTGCTAAAATAAGCATTTTAAAGCATTTAGATCGTTGAAATCGTTCAACAGACGCAATATTAATAAAAAAACGAATAATAAAATTTCGTCGTTTTATGCTGTTTTACGCGTTAAAACGCAGAATAAAAGCTCAAAAACGTGCTGTTTTGCTAAAATAAGCATTTTCAAGCATTTTAGATCGTTGAAATCGTTCAAATAGACGCAATATTAATAAAAACGAATAATAAAAATTTCGTCGTTTTATGCGCTGTTTACGCGTTAAAACGCAGACATTAAAAAGCTCAAGTCGTGCTGTTTTGCTGTACAAGCATTTTCAAACATTTTAGATCGTTGAAATCGTTCAAAATAGAAGCAATATTAATAAAAAAAAACGAATAATAAAAATTCGTCGTTTTATGCTGTTTTACGCGTTAAAAACGCAGATTAAAGCTCAAAACGCTGTTTTTGCTAAAAATAAGCATTTTCAAGCATTTTAGATCGTTGAAATCACCGTTCAATAGACGCAGCAATATTAATAAAAAACAAATAATG
>NW_027048783.1:0-7787 GCF_025399875.1 Dalotia coriaria
TTTTAAAAATCGTTGAAATCTTCAAATAGACGCAATATTTTTAAAAAGAATATTAAAATTTCGTCGTTTTTATGCTGTTTTACGCGTTAAACGCAGAAAACCAAAACGTGCTGTTTTGCTAAAATAACATTTTCAAGCATTTTAGATCGTTGAAATCGTTAAATAGAAGCAATATTAATAAAAAACGAATAATAAAAAAAATTTGTCTTTTATGCTGTTTTACGCTTAAAACGCGATTAAAGCTCAAAACGTGCTGTTTTTGCTAAAATAAGCATTTTCAAGCATTTTAGATCGTTGAAATCGTTCAAATAGACGCAATATTAATAAAAACGAATAATAAAAATTTCGTCGTTTTATGCTGTTTTACGCGTTAAAACGCAGATTAAAGCTCAAAACGTGCTGTTTTGCTAAAATAAGCATTTTCAAGCATTTTAGATCGTTAAATCTTTAAATAGAAGCAATATTAATAAAAACGAATAATAAAAATTCGTCTTTTATGCTTGTTTTACGCGTTAAAACGCAGATTAAAGCTCAAAACGTGCTGTTTTGCAAAATAAGCATTTTCAAGCATTTTAGATCGTTGAAATCGTTTAAATAGAGCAATATTTAAAAAAAACGAATAATAAAAATTTCTCTTTTATGCTGTTTTACGCGTTAAAACGCAGATTAAAACTCAAAAGTGCTGTTTTGCTAAAATAAAGCATTTTCAAGCATTTAGATCGTTGAAATCATTCAAATAAAGCAATATTAATAAAACGAATAATAAAAAAATTTCGTTTTTTATGCTGTTTTTCGCGTTAAAACGCAGAATTAAACTCAAAACGTCTGTTTTGCTAAAATAAGCATTTCAAGCATTTTAGATCGTTGAAATCGTTAAATAGAACAATATTTAAAAAAAACGAAAATAAAAATTCTTTATTTTATGCTGTTTTTCGCGTTAAAAAGCAGATTAAAACTCAAAATGCTGTTTTGCAAAATAAGCATTTTCAAGCATTTTAGATCGTTGAAATCGTTCAAAAAAACGCAATATTAATAAAACGAAATAATTTCTCGTTTTATGCTGTTTTACGCGTTAAAACGCGAAAAAAGCTCAAAACGTGCTGTTTTGCTAAAATAACATTTTCAAGCATTTGATCGTTGAAATCGTTAAATAGGAGCAATATTAATAAAAACGAATAATAAAAATTCGTCGTTTTTATGCTGTTTTACGCGTTAAAACGCAGATTAAAACTCAAACGTGCTGTTTTTGCAAAATAAAACATTTTCAAGCATTTTAGATCGTTGAAATCGTTCAATAGACGCAATATTAATAAAAAAGAATAATAAAAATCGTCGTTTTTTTGCTTATTACGGTTAAAACGCAGATTAAACTCAAAACTGCTGTTTTCTAAAATAAGCATTTTCAAACATTTTTAGATCCGTTGAAATCGTTCAAATAGACGCAATATTAATAAAAACAGAATAATAAAAATTCGTCGTTTTTATGCTGTTTTACGCGTTAAAACGCAGATTAAAGCTCAAACGATGCTGTTTTGCTCAAAATAAGCATTTTCAAGCATTTTAGATCGTTGAAATCGTTTCAAATATAAGCAATATTAATAAAACGATAATAAAAAATCGTCGTTTTATGCTGTTTTACGCGTTAAAACGCGATTAAAGCTCAAAACGTGCTGTTTTGCTAGAATAAGCATTTTCAAGCATTTTAGATCGTTGAAATCGTTAAATAGAACAATATTAATAAAAACGAATAATAAAAAATTCGTCGTTTTTTATGCTGTTTTACGCGTTAAAACGCGGCTTAAAGCTCAAACGTGCTGTTTTTCTAAAATAAGCATTTTCCAAGCATTTTAGATCGTTGAAATCGTTCAAATAGACGCAATATTAATAAAACGAATAATAAAATTTCGTCGTTTTTTTGCTGTTTATGCGTTAAAACGCTGATTAAAGCTCAAAACGTGCTGTTTTGCTAAAATAAGCATTTTCAAGCATTTTAGATCGTTGAAATCGTTCAAATAGAAGCAATATTAATAAAAACGAATAATAAAAATTTCGTCGTTTTTTATGCTGTTTTGCGCGTTAAAACGCAGATTAAAACTCAAAAACATTGCTGTTTGCTTTAAAATAAGCATTTTAAGCATTTTAGATCGTTGAAATCGTTCAAATAGACGCAATAAAAAATAAAACGAATAATAAAAATTTCGTCGTTTTATGCTGTTTTACGCGTTAAAACGCAGATTAAAGCTCAAAAGGCGTGCTGTTTTGCTAAAATAATCATTTCAAGCATTTTAGATCGTTGAAATCGTTTTAAATAGAAACAATATTAATAAAAACGAATAATAAAATTCAATCATTTTTATGCTGTTTTACGCGTTAAACGCAGATTAAACTCAAAACGTGCTGTTTTTTGCTAAAATAAGCATTTTCGAAGCATTTTTAGATCGTTAGAAATCGTTCAAATAGACTGCCAGTAGTAATAAAACAGATAATAAAAAATTTCGTCGTTTTTATGCTGTTTTACGCGTTAAACGCGCAGAATAAAAGCTCAAAACGCTGTTTTGCTTAAATAAGCACAAAGCATTTTTAGATCGTTGAAATCGATTCAAATAGAAGCAATATTAATAAAAAGCAGGTAATAAAAGAACCGTCGTTTTATTCTGTTTTACGCGTTAAAGCAGATTAAAACTCGGGATGTGCTGTTTGCTAAAATAAGCATTTTCACATTTTAAATCGTTGAAATCATTCAAATAGACGCAATATTAATAAAAACGAATAATAAAAAATTTCGTCGTTTTTTTATGCTGCTTTAACGTTAAAACGCGAATTAAAAGCTCAAAAGGTGCTGTTTTGCTAAAATAATCATTTTCAAGCATTTTAGATCGTTGAAATCGTTTAAATTGAAGCAATATTAATAAAAACGAATAATAAAATATTCGTCGTTTTTATGCTGTTTTACGCATTAAACGCTGATTAAAACTCAAAACGATGCTGTTTTGCCACAAATAAGCATTTTCAAGCATTTTAGATCGTTGAAATCGTTTCAAATAGACGCAATATTAATAAAAACGAATAATAATAAAAATTTCGTCATTTTATGCTGTTTACGCGATTAAAACATAAGAATAAAGCTCAAACAGTACTGTTTGCTAAAATAATTTTCAAGCATTTTAGATCGTTGAAATTGTTCAAATAGAAGCAATATTAATAAAAACAGATAATAAAAATTCGCAGTAGTTTTATGCTGTTTTACGCGTTAAAACGCAGATTAAAGCTCAAAACGTGCTGTTTTGCTAAAATTAAAGCATTTTCAAGCATTTTAGATCGTTGAAATCGATCAAATAGACGCAATAAAAATAAAAACGAATAATAAAAATTTCGTCGTTTTATGCTGTTTTACGCGTTAAAACGCAGATTAAAGCTCAAAACGTGCTGTTTTGCTAAAATAAACATTTCAAGCATTTTTAAGATCGTTGAAATCGTTTTAAATAAACAATATTAATAAAAACGAATAATAAAAAATTCGTCATTTTATGCTGTTTTACGCGTTAAAACGCAGATTAAAGCTCAAAACGTGCTGTTTTGCTAAAATAAACATTTTCAAGCATTTTAGATCGTTGAAATCGTTCAAATAGACGCAATAAAACGAATGTAAAAATTTCGTCGTTTTTTATGCTGTTTTACCACGCGTTCAAACGCAGAATGGCTCAAACGTGCTGTTTTGCTAAAATAAGCATTTTCAAGCATTTAGATCGTTGAAATCGTTCAAATAGAAGCAATATTAATAAAAACGAATAATAAAATTCGTCGTTTTTATGCTGTTTACGCGTAAAACGCAGTTAAACTCAAACGTGCTGTTTTGCTAAAATAAACATTTTCAATCATTTTAAGATCGATTTAGGGAAATCGTTCCAAATAGACGCAATAATAAACGAATAATAAAAATTTCGTCGTTTTATGCTGTTTTACGCGTTAAGAAACGCTGATTAAAACTCAAGCATTAACTGTTTTGCTAAATAAGCATTTTCAAGTATTTTAGATCGTTGAAATCGTTTGAAATAGACGCAATATTAATAAAAAACCCAATAATAAAAAATTCGTCGTTTTTTTTGCTGTTTTAACCCTTAAAAAGCGATTAAAACTCAAAACGTGCTGTTTTTCTAAAATAAACATTTTTTGAAGCATTTTAGATCGTTGAAATCGTTCAAAAAAGAAGCAATATTAATAAAAACGAATAATAAAAAAATTTGTCATTTTATGCTGTTTTTCGGGAAAAAGCAGATTAAAACTCAAAACATTTCTGTTTGCTAAAATAAAAGCATTTTGGGATTTTAGATCGTTGAAATCAAAATTTTTAAAAAGACGCAAAAAATTAAAAAAAAAAATAATAAAAAATTTTATCGTTTTTTTTGCTGTTTTACGCGTTAAAACGCGGGAATTAAAACCCAAAAAGTGCTGTTTTGCTAAAAAAAGCATTTTTTAAGGGATTTTAAATCTTTTAAATTCCCTTTTGGGGCGCAATATTAATAAAAACCCAAATTTAAAAAATTTTTTGGTTTTTTTGCTGTTTGCTTTTTAAACGCAGATTAAAAATCAAAACGTGCTGTTTTGGGTAAAATAAAACATTTTCAAGCATTTTTTGATCGTTGAAATCGTTCAAATAGAAGCAATATTAATAAAAAAAGAATAATAAAAAAATTTGTCGTTTTTTTGCTGTTTTTCCCTTAAAACGCAGAATTTAAAAATCAAAACGTGCTGTTTTCCAAAATAAAACATTTTCAAGCATTTTAGATCGTTGAAATCGTTCAAAATAGACGCCAAAAAAAAAACCCAATAATAAAAAAATTTTGGTTTTTTGTTTTAAAGCGTTAAAACGCAGGTAAAAAATTTAAAAAATCTGTTTTCCTTTTAAAAAAAGCATTTTCAAGCATTTTTAGATGGGTTTAAATCGTTTTGGGCGCTAAAAAAAACGAAAAAAAAATTTTTTGTTTTTGCCCCGTTTTTTCGCGTTAAAACGCAGATTAAAGCTCAAAACGTGCTGTTTTGCTAAAATAAAACATTTTTTAAGCATTTTAGATCTTTTAAATCTTTTAAATAGAAACAATATTATTAATAAAAACGAATAATAAAAATTCGTCGTTTTTTATGCTGTTTTGCCGTTAAAACGCAGATTAAAACTCAAAAACGTGCTGTTTTGCTAAAACTACTTTTCAAGCATTTTAGATCATTGAAATCGTTCAAATAGAAACAATATTAATAAAAACGAATAATAAAAATTCGTCATTTTTATGCTGTTTACGCTTTTAAAACGCAGACAAAGCTCAAAACGTGCTGTTTTGCTAAAATAAACATTTTCAAGCATTTTAGATCCCGTTGAAATCGTTCAAATAGGCGCAATATTAATAAAACGAATAATAAAAATTTCAATGCGTTTTTATGCTGTTTTACGCGTTAAAACGCTGATTAAAGCTCAAAACATTGCTGTTTTTGCTAAAATAAGCATTTTCAAGCATTTTAGATCGTTGAAATCGTTCAAATAGACGCGCAATATTAATAAAAGCGAATAATAAAAGAGATTCGTCGTTTTATACTGTTTTACGCGCGTTAAAACGCGGAATAAAGCTCAAAACGTGTGCTGTTTTGCTACAAAATAAGCATTTTCAAGCATTTTAGATCGTTGAAATCGTTCAAATAGACGCAATATTAATAAAAATCCAGATAATAAAAATTCGTCGTTTTTTATGCTGTTTTACGCGTTAAAACGCAGATTAAAACTCAAAACGTGCTGCTTTGCTGAAATAAGCATTTTCAAGCATTTTTAGATCGTTGAAATCGTTCAAATAGAAGCAATATTAATAAAACAGATATTAAAAATTCGTCATTTTATGCTGTTTACGCTTTAAAACGCAGATTAAAAGCTCAAAACGCTGTTTTGCTAAAATAAGCATTTTCAAACATTTTAGATCGTTGCCCGAAATCGTTCAAATAGACGCAATAAAAATAAAAACGAATAATAAAAATTTCATCGTTTTTATGCTGTTTTACGCGTTAAAACGCAGAATAAGAAAATAAAACGTGCTGTTTGCTAAAATAAGCATTTTCAAGCATTTTAGATCGTTGAAATCCGTTCAAATAGAAACAATATTAATAAAAACGAATATTAAAAAAATTCGTCATTTTTATGCTGTTTTTTACGCTTTAAAACGCAGATTAAAAGCTCAAAACGTGCTATTTTGCTAAAATATAAGCATTTTCAAGCATTTTTAGATCGTTGAAATCACGTTTCAAATAGACGCAATAAAAATAAAAACGAATAGCAAAATTTCATCGTTTTTATGCTGTTTTACGCGTTAAAACGCAGAGATAAAGCTCAAACGTGCTGTTTTGCCAAAATAAGCATTTTTCAAGCATTTTAGATCGTTGAAATCGTTCCAAATAGACGCAATATTAATAAAAACGAATAATAAAAATTCGTCACGTTTTTATGCACCATTTTACGCGTTAAAACGCAGATTAAAGCTCAAAACGTGCTGTTTTGCTAAAATAAAAGCATTTTCAAAGAAGCATTTTTAGATCGTTAAAATCGTTCAAATAGAAGCAATATTAATAAAAACGAATAATAAAAATTCGTCATTTTATGCTGTTTTACGCTTTAAAACGCAGATTAAAGCTCAAAACGTGCTGTTTTGCTAAAATAAGCATTTTCAAGCATTTTTAGATCGTTGAAATCGTTCAAATAGACGCAATATTAATAAAAACGAATAATAAAAATCGTCGTTTTTATGCTGTTTTTACGCGTTAAAACGCAGAATAAAACTCAAAACATTGCTGTTTTGCTAAAATAAACATTTTCAAGCATTTTGATCGTTGAAATCGTTCAAATGGTACAAAATTTAAAAAAAACGAATAAAAAAAATTCGTCGTTTTATGCTGTTTTAGCGTTAAAACGCAGATTAAACTCAAAACTTTTGTTTTGCTAAAAAAAAATTTTCAAGCATTTTAGATCGTTGAAAAGTTCTGAAAAATTTTAAAAAAAACGAATAAAAAAATTTCTGTTTTATGTGTTTGCGCTAAAACGCAGATTAAAAATCAAAACGTCCTGTTTGCTAAAATAACATTTTCGCATTTTGATCTTTGAAATCGTTTTAAAAAGAACAATATTAAAAAACAAAATAAAAAAATTTGTCATTTTTTTTCTGTTTTACGCGTTAAAACGCAGATTAAACTCAAAACGTGCTTTTTGCTAAATAAGCATTTTTAAGCATTTTAGATCGTTGAAATCGTTCAAAAAGACGCAATAAAAAAAAAACAAAAAAAAAATTTCATCGTTTTTATGTTTTTTTCCCCTTAAAAAAGCGGGGAAAAAAGCTCAAAACTGCTGTTTTCAAAATGCATTTTTGCATTTTTTGATCGTTTAAACGTTCTGCGCAATATTAAAAAAAACGAATAATAAAAAAATTTTGTCGTTTTTTATGCTGTTTTTTCGCGTTAAAACGCAGATTAAAGCTCGAAAAGGGTGTTTTTAAAAAAGCATTTTCAAGCATTTTAGATCGTTTAAATCGTTCAAATAAACAATATTTAAAAAAAAAATAAAAAAAATTCGTCGTTTTTATGCTTTTTTTTACCCTTAAAAAGCGTTAAAAATCAAAACGTGCTGTTTTGCTAAAATAAGCATTTTCAAGCATTTTTTATCGTTGAAATGTTCAAATAGAAGAATATTAATAAAAAAAGAATAATAAAAAATTTTCATTTTTTTTGCTGTTTTACGCTTTCGCGTTGCTCAAAACGTGCTG
>NW_027048784.1:0-7787 GCF_025399875.1 Dalotia coriaria
CGAAAAAGCTTCAAAACGTGTTTGCTAAAATAAGCATTTTTTAAGCTTTTAGATCGTTGAAACGTTCAAAAGAAGCAATATTAATAAAAAAAGAATAATAAAAAATCGTCGTTTTTTTGCTGTTTTACGCGTTAAAAAGCAGATTAAAGCTCAAACGGGTGTTTTGCTAAAATAAGATTTTTGCAAAATTTTTTATGTGAAATGTTAAAAGAGCAAATTTAAAAAAAACGATAATAAAAATTGGGCTTTTTTTGCTGTTTTACGCGTTAAAACGCGAAAAGCTCAAAAAAGTTGTTTTGCTAAAATAAGCATTTTCAAGCATTTTAGATGTTGAAATCGTTAAATGAAGCAATTTTAAAAACGAATAATAAAAAAATTTCGCTTTTTATGTGTTTTTCGCGTTAAAAGCGATTAAAAACTCAAAAAAGTGCTGTTTTTCTAAAAAAAAGATTTTCAAGCATTTTAGATCGTTGAAATCGTTCAAATAGACGCAAATTAATAAAAAACGAATAATAAAAAAAATTGCGTTTTTTTTTGTTTTACGCGTTAAAACGCAAATTTGGTCAAAAAGTTGTTTTGGGTAAAATAAGCATTTTTGCCCTTTTAGATGGAAACCCAAAAGAAATAAAAATGAATAAAAAAAGAATAATAAAAACGTCGTTTTATGTTTTTACGCGTTAAAAGCAGATTAAAGCTCAAACGGGGTTTTGCTAAAATAAGCATTTTGATTTTAGATTGTTGAAATTGTTTAAATAGAAGCAATATTAAAAAAAAGAATAATAAAACCCCTCGTTTTATGTTTTACGCTAAAAAAGCAGATTAAAAACTCAAACGTGCTGTTTCTAAAATAAGATTTTCAAGAAGATTGTTTAAACGTTCAAAAGAAGCAATATTAATAAAAACAATAAAAAAAATTTCGTCGTTTTATGTGTTTTACGCGAAAACGCAGATTAAAGCTCAAACGTGCTGTTTTGCTAAAAAAGGATTTTCAAGCATTTTGATCGTTAAATCGTTCAAAAGAGAAATTAATAAAAAAAGAATAATAAAAACGTCGTTTTATGCTGTTTTACGCGTTAAAACGAGATTAAAGCTCAAAAAGTGGTTTTGTAAAATAAACATTTTCAACATTTTGATTTGTTTAAATCTTTAAATGGCAAATATAATAAAAAAAGAATAATAAAATTCTTTTTTTATGCTTTTTACGCGTTAAAAGCAGAAAAACTCAAACGTGCTGTTTTCAAAATAAGCATTTTTAAGCAGATCGTTGAAATCGTTCAAAGAAGCAATATTAATAAAAACGAATAATAAAAAACCCCTCGTTTTATGTGTTTTTCGCGTTAAAACGCAGATTAAAACTCAAAACGTGCGTTTTGCTAAAAAAGCATTTTCAACATTTTAGATGTTAAATCGTTCAAATAGAGCAAATTAATAAAAACAAAAAAAAAAAAAATTTTGCGTTTTATTGTTTTTCGCGTTAAAAAGCAGATTAAAAACTCAAACGGCTGTTTTCTAAAATAAGCATTTTCGCATTTTGACGGAAATCGTTCAAAGAAGCAAATTAATAAAAAAAAGAATAATAAAAAACGTCGTTTTATGCGTTTTTCGCGTTAAAACGCAGATTAAAACTCAAAACGGGTGTTTTGCAAAAAAGCATTTTCAAGCATTTTTGACGTTGAAACGTTAAATAGAAGAAATTAAAAAAACGAATAATAAAAAAAAAAAATCTTTTATGTGTTTTACGCGTTAAAAAGAGGTGCTCAAACGGGCCGGGAAAAAAGCATTTTTAACATTTTTGATCGTTGAAATCGTTCAAATAGAGCAATATTAATAAAAACGAATAATAAAAATTTTGCGTTTTATGCGTTTTACGCGTTAAAAAGCGAATAAAACTCAAAACGCTGTTTTTCTAAAATAACATTTTTAAGCATTTTAGATTAAATCGTTCAAAAAGCAATTTAATAAAAAAAGTAATAAAAAATTTTTTTTTTTTTCGCGTTAAAAAAAAGGTAAAAATAAAACGGGGTTTTTAAAAAAAATTTTTTTTAACTTAAATTTAAATGGAATTTAAAAAAACGAAAATAAAAAAAACCTTTTATTTTTTTTTAAAAACGTTGCTAAAACGGGGGTTTTGCTAAAATCTTTTCAATTTTGATTTTTAAATTTTTAAAAAAATTTAAAAAAAAACAATAAAAAAATTTTTTTTTTTTTAGCGTTAAAAAAACGTTAAAACCCGGGGGTTTTTTTTTTAAAAAAGCTTTTAACATTTTTAACTTAAATTTAAAAGAAATTCAAAAACGAATAATAAAAATTTTTTTTTGTTTTTTAGCGTTAAAAGCTTAAAAAAGGGAGAGCAATAATTAAAAAACGAATAATAAAAAAATTTGTCGTTTTTATGTGTTTTACCCTTAAAACGCAGATAAATCAAAAAGGGTGTTTTGCAAAAAAAACATTTTCAAGCATTTTAGATCGTTGAAATCGTTCAAATAGGGGCAATATTAAAAAAAACGAATAATTTGTCGTTTTTTTCTGTTTTACGCGTTAAAAACCGATTTAAAACCAAAACGTGCTGTTTTGCTAAAAACATTTTCAACATTTTAGATTTTAAACGTTCAAAAGACGCAAATTAATAAAAAAAAGAATAATAAAAAAGTCGTTTTATGTTTTACGCGAAAAAGCGATTAAAACTCAAACGTGCTGTTTTGCTAAAATTAGCATTTTCAACATTTTAGATCGTTTAAATCGTTCAAAACCCCAAAATTAAAAAAACGAATAATAAAAAATTTGTCGTTTTTATGTTTTTTTACGCGTTAAAAAGCAAATTTAAACTCAAAAAGTGCTGTTTTTGCTAAAATAAGCATTTTTAAGCATTTTGACGTTGGGAAAACGTTCAAATAAGCAAATTTAAAAAAAACGAATAATAAAAAATTTTTGTTTTATGTGTTTACGCGTTAAAAAAGCAGATTAAAAACTCAAAACGGCTGTTTTGCTAAAATAAGCATTTTCAAGCATTTTAGATCGTTGAAATCTTAAAAGAGCAATATTAATAAAAACGAATAATAAAAATTCGCGTTTTATGCTGTTTTTTCGCGTTAAAACGGATTAAAGCTCAAAACGTGCTGTTTTTTCTAAAATAAAATTTTTTAAAAATTTTAGATGTTGAAATGTTTAAAAAAAAACAAATAAAAACGAATAATAAAAAATTTTGTCGTTTTTTTTTGTGTTTCCCTTAAAAAAGCAGATTAAAGCTCAAAAAGTGCTGTTTTGTAAAATAAGCTTTTTGCATTTTGATTGTTGAAATTGTTTAAATAGAAGCAATATTAATAAAAACGAATAATAAAAAAAATTTGTCGTTTTTATGCGTTTTCCGGGTTAAAAAGCAGATTAAAGCTCAAACGTGCTGTTTTGCAAAATAAAGCATTTTCAAGCATTTTAGATCGTTGAAATCGTTCAAATAGAAGCAATATTAATAAAAACGAATAATAAAAATTCGTCGTTTTATGCTGTTTTACGCGTTAAAACGCAGATTAAACTCAAAACGTGCTGTTTTGCTAAAATAAGCATTTTCAAGCATTTTAGATGTTGAAATCGTTTAAATAGAAGCAATATTAATAAAAACGAATAATAAAAAATCGTCATTTTATGCTGTTTTACGCGTTAAAACGCAGAGTAAAAGCTCAAAACGTGCTGTTTTGCTAAAATAAGCATTTTCAACATTTTAGATCGTTGAAATTCGTTCAAATAGACGCAATATTAATAAAAACGATAATAAAAAATTTCGTCGTTTTATGCTGTTTTACGCGTTAAAACGCAGAATAAAGCTCAAACGTGCTGTTTTGCTAAAATAAGCATTTTCAAGCATTTTAGATTGTTGAAATCGTTCAAATAGAAGCAATATTAATAAAAACGAATAATAAAAATTCGTCGTTTTATGCTGTTTTACGCGTTAAAACGCAGATTAAAGCTCAAAACGTGCTGTTTGCTAAAATAAGCATTTCAAGCATTTTAGATCGTTGAAATCGTTTTAAATAGACGCAATATTAATAAAACGAATAGTAAAAATTCGTCGTTTTTATGCTGTTTTACGCGTTAAAACGCAGTTAAAGCTCAAAACGTGCTGTTTTGCTAAAATAAGCATTTTCAAGCATTTAGATCGTTGAAATCGTTCAAATAGAAGCAATATTAATAAAAAATGAATAATAAAAATCGTCGTTTTTATGCTGTTTTACGCGTTAAAACGCAGATTAAACTCAAAACGTGCTGTTTTGCTAAAATAAGCATTTTCAAGCATTTTAGATCGTTGAAATCGTTCAAATAGACGCAATATTAATAAAAACGAATAATAAAAATTCGTGTTTTTTTATGCTGTTTTACGCGTTAAAACGCTGATTAAAAGCTCAAAACTGATGTTTTGCTAAAATAAGCATTTTAAGCATTTAGATCGTTGAAATCGTTCAAATAGACGCAATATTAATAAAAAACGAATAATAAAAAATTCGTCGTTTTATGCTGTTTTACGCGTTAAAACGCATATTAAAGCTCAAAACGTGCTGTTTTGCTAAAATAAGCATTTTCAAGCATTTTTTGATCGTTTTAAATCGTTCAAATAAAAAACAATATTTTAAAAAAAACGAAAAAAATAAAAAAATTTGTAATTTTTAAAGCTGTTTTACCCTTAAAACGCAGATTAAAGCTCAAAAAAGTGCTGTTTTTTTTTTCTAAAATAAAGCATTTTAAGCATTTTTTGATCGTTGAAATCGTTTAAAAAGGACGCAATATTAATAAAAAAGAATAATAAAAATTTCGTCGTTTTTTTTGCTGTTTTACGCGTTAAAACGCAGAATGAAACTCAAAACGTTTCTGTTTTTTCTAAAATAAAACATTTTAACATTTCAGATCATTGAAATCCCTTCCCCTAAAACAATATTAATAAAACGAATAATAAAAATTCGTCGTTCTTATGCTGTTTTTCGCGTTAAAAACCAGATTAAAAATCAAAACGTGCTGTTTTGCTAAAATAAGCATTTTCAAGCATTTTAGATCGTTGAAATCGTTCAAATAGACGCAATATTAATAAAAAAGAATAATAAAAATGCGTCGTTTTTTGCTGTTTTACGCGTTAAAACGCAGATTAAAGCTCAAAACGTGCTGTTTTGCTAAAATAAGCATTTTCAAGCATTTTAGATCGTTGAAATCGTTCAAATAGAAAGCAATATGAATAAAAACGAATAATAAAAATTTCGTGGTTTTATGCTGTTTTACGCGTTAAAACGCAGATTAAAGCTCAAAACGTGCTGTTTTTCTAAAATAAGCATTTTCAAGCATTTTAGATTGTTGAAATCGTTTTAAATAGAAGCAATATTAATAAAAACGAATAATAAAAATTCGTCATTTTTTTGCTGTTTTTCGCGTTAAAACGCAGATTAAAGCTCAAAACGTGCTGTTTTTGCTAAAATAAGCATTTTCAAGCATTTTAGATCGTTGAAATCGTTCAAATAGACGCAATATTAATAAAAACGAATAATAAAAATTTCGTCGTTTTGTATGCTGTTTTACGCGTTAAAACGCAGAATAAAGCTCAAAACGTGCTGTTTTGCTAAATAAGCATTTTAGATCGTTGAAATCGTTCAAATAGAAGCAATATTAATAAAAACGAATAATAAAAAAATTCGTCGTTTTTTTGCTGTTTTTTCGCTTAAAACGCAGATTAAAAACTCAAAACGTGCTGTTTTTTCTTAAAATAAGCATTTTCAAGCATTTTTTGATCGTTGAAATCGTTCAAATAGACGCAATATTAATAAAAACGAATAATAAAAATTTCGTCGTTTTTATGCTGTTTTACGCGTTAAAACGCTGATTAAAACTCAAAACGTGCTGTTTTGCTAAAAATTACATTTTCAAGCATTTTGAAACGTTGAAATCGTTCAAATAGACGCAATATTAATAAAAAAAGAATAATAAAAATTTCGTCGTTTTTATGCTGTTTTACGCGTTAAAAAGCAGATTAAAGCTCAAAACGTGCTGTTTTGCTAAAATAAGCATTTTCAAGCATTTTTTGATCGTTGAAATCGTTCAAATAGAAGCAATATTAATAAAAACGAATAATAAAAATTCGTCGTTTTTATGCTGTTTAACGCGTTAACACGCAGATTAAAGCTCAAAACATGCTGTTTTTCTAAAATAAAAAAAGCATTTTAGGTCCCTTGAAATCGTTTTAAATGGGGCAATTTAATAAAAAAAGAAAAAATAAAAATTTCGTCGTTTTTAATCTTTTTTTGCGTTAAAAGCAGAATAAAACTCAAAACCCTGCTGTTTTTGGGTAAAATAAGCATTTTCAAGCATTTTTTGATCGTTGAAATCGTTCAAAAAAGAAGCTAATAAAAAAGAATAATAAAAATTCGTCGTTTTTTTTGCTGTTTTTTCGCGTTAAAACGCAGATTAAAAACTCAAAACGTGCTGTTTTGCTAAAATAAAACATTTTTAAAACATTTTAGATCGTTGGGGAAATTTGTTCAAATAGACGCAATATTAATAAAAAAAGAATAATAAAATTCGTCGTTTTTATGCTTTTTTACGCGTTAAAACGCAGATTAAACCCAAAAAGTGCTGTTTTTTCTAAAAAAAAGCATTTTTCAAGCATTTTAGATCGTTGAAATCGTTTTAAAAAAGAAAAATATTATTTAAAAACGAATAATAAAAAAATTTGTCGTTTTTATGCTGTTTTAACCCTTAAAAAAGCAGATTAAATCAAAACGTGCGGTTTTTTCTAAAAAAGCATTTTTAATCATTTTAGATCTTGAAATCGTTAAAAAAGAAGCAATAAATAAAAACGAATAATAAAAAATTTGTCATTTTTTAAAGCTGTTTTACGCGTTAAAACGCAGAATAAAACTCAAAACTTTCTGTTTTTCTTTTTAAAAAAAGCATTTTCAAAACATTTTTTTAAACGTTTAAATCCCCTTAAATAAAGCAATATTAATAAAACGAATAATAAAATTTTTTCGTTTTTTCTTTTTTTACGCGTTAAAACGCAGAATAAAAACTTTTAAAACGTGCTGTTTTGCTAAAATAAGCATTTTCAAGCATTTTTAATTGGGTTTAAATCGTTCAAATAGAAACAATATTAATAAAAAAAGAATAATAAAAAATTTTGTGGTTTTTTGCTGTTTTACGCGGGGGAAAAAGCAGATTAAAAACTCAAAACATTCTTTTTTGTAAAATAGGCATTTTTCGGGATTTTTTGATCGTTGAAATCATTTTAAATAGACGCAATATTTAAAAAAAGAATATTAAAAAAATTTGTCGTTTTTAAAGCTGTTTTACGCGTTAAAACGCAGTTAAAACTCAAAACGTGCTGTTTTTTCTAAAAATGCCTTTTTTAAAACTTTTGATCGGTTGGGAAAAGTTCAAAACCCAAGCTATTAATAAAAAAAGAATAATAAAAATTCGTCGTTTTTTTGCTGTTTTTTCGCGTTTAAAAACAGATTAAAGCTCAAAACGTGCTGTTTTTTTCCAAAAAAGGCCCTTTTCAAGGGGGAAAATCGTTGAAATCCCTTTTAAATAGACGCAATATTAATAAAAAAAGAATAATAAAAAAAGCGTCGTTTTTTTGCTGTTTTACCCCGTTAAAACGCAGATTAAAACTCAAAACGTGCTGTTTTTGCTAAAAAAAAGCATTTTCAAACATTTTTTTGATCGTTGAAATTTTTGGTTTCAAAAAAATTTTTAAAAAAAAAGCCAAAATTTTTTTGAAAATTTTAAAAACGAAAAAAAATATTAAAAAAAAAATT
>NW_027048785.1:0-7786 GCF_025399875.1 Dalotia coriaria
CGTTTACCCAAACGTTGTTTGCTAAAAAAGATTTTCAAGCATTTTAACTTGAATCGTTGAAATGCGATTTAATAAAAACGAATAATAAAATTTCGTCGTTTTTATGCTGTTTTACGCGTTAAAACGCAGATTAAACTCAAAACGTGCTGTTTTGCTAAAATAAGCATTTTCAAGCATTTTATATCGTTGAAATAGTTCAAATAGAACAATATTAATAAAAACGAATAATAAAAAATTCGTCGTTTTTATGCTGTTTTACGCGATAAAACGCAATTAAGCTCAAAAGTTTTTGCTAAAATAACATTTTCAAGCATTTTAGATCGTTTGAAATCGTTCAAATAGACGCAATATTAAATAAAACGAATAATAAAAAATTTGTCGTTTTTATCTGTTTTACGTTTAAAAACGCAGATTAAGCTCAAAACGTGCTGTTTTGCTAAAATAGCTTTTAAGCATTTTAGATCGTTGAAATCGTTCAAATAGCAATATTAATAAAAACGAATAATAAAAATTTCGTCGTTTTTAAGCTGTTTTACGCGTTAAAAACGCAGATAAACTCAAAACGTGCTGTTTTGCTAAAATAAGAATTTCAAGCATTTTAATCGTTGAAATAGTCAAATAGCGCATATTAATAAAAACGAATAATAAAAATTCGTCGTTTTTATGCTGTTTTACGCGTTAAAACGCAGATTGAAAGCTCAAAACGTGCTGTTTTGCTAAAATAAGCATTTTCAAGCATTTTTAGATCGTTGAAATCGTTTAAAATAGAAGCAATATTAATAAAAACGAATAATAAAATTCGTCGTTTTATGCTGTTTTACGCGTTAAAACGGATCAAAGCTCAAAACGTGCTGTTTGCTAAAATAACAATTTCAATCCATTTTAGATCGTTGATATCCTGTCAAATAGCGCAATAATTAAAAAAACGTATAAAAAATTTCGTCGATTTTAGATGTTGAAACTGTCAAAAGGCGCAATAGATAAAACCGAAAATAAAATTTTCAAGCATTTTTAGATCGTTTAATCGCGTTAAAAAGCAGATATAATAAAAACGAATAATGTTTCTGCATTTAAGCTGTTTACGCTGTTAAACGCGTTAAACTCAAAAGTGCATTTAATAAATAAGCATTTTCAAGCATTTTGTCGTTTGAAATCGTTCAAATAAGAAGCAATATTAATAAAAACGAATAATAAAATTTCTGTCGTTTTAAGATTGTTTTACGCGTTAAAGCGTTAAATAAACGCATTTTTAAATAACTTTAACATTGATCTTGAAATGTTCAATAGAAGCAATATTAATAAAACGAATAATAAAAAATATGCGTTTTATGCTGTTTTACGCGATAAAACGCAGATTAAAGTCAAAACGCTTTTTAAAAACGAAATTTAACATTTTTTATGCTGTTTACGCGTTAAAAGACGCAATATTAATCAAAACGATAATAAAATTTGCTAAAATAAATTCAGCATTTTCGCGTTAAAACGCAGATTAAAGCTAAGAATATTAAAAAAGCAAAATAAAAATTTCGCGTTTTAAGCTGTTTTACGCGTTAAAACTCAGATAAATCAAAAATGCTTTTTAAAATAAGCATTTTCAAGCATTTTTGAATAACGCTGAAAAGCTCAAAAGAACTAATTTAATAAAAAAATAATTAAAATTTTGATGTGAATCTTCAATAGACAGTTAAAAAAGTAAATAAAAATCGTGCTGTTTTGCTAAAAAAATTTTCAAGCAATTAAAGCTCAAACTTGATTCAAAATAAGCAATTTATAAAAAACGAATAATAAAATCGTCCAATTATGTTTTTAATAAAAACGAAAATAAAAATCTATTTAAACGTGCTGTTAAGCTGCAAATAAGCTAATTTCAAGCATTTTAGATCGTTAAACTTTTCAAAGAGTCAATATTAAATTTTAAAAATAAAAAATTTTTATGCTGTTTAAAAAAATCGCGTTTTAGCAGTTTAAACTTTAAACGCTATTAAAATCAAACTTTTAAGCTTTAAATCGTTTTCAAGTTTTAATCGTGAAATTATAAAAGAAGAATAATAAAAATTACGAATAAAAATTTTGTTTTTATGCTGTTTTACGCGTTAAAACGCAGATTAAAACAAACGTGCTGTTTTGCTAAAATAAGCATTTTCAAGCATTTTGATCGTTGAAATCGTTCAAATAGAAGCAATATTAATAAAACGAATAATAAAAATTTCGTCGTTTTATGCTGTTTTACGCGTTAAAACGCAGATTAAAGCTCAAACGTGCTGTTTTGCTAAAATAAGCATTTTCAAGTATTTTAGATCGTTGAAATCGTTCAAATAGAATAATTAATAAAAACGAATAATAAAATTGTCGTTTATGTGTTTTACGCGTTTAAACGCGTTAAGCTAAAACGCGTTTAAACTCAAAACGTGCTGTTTTTAAATCATAAGATTTAAATTTTAGCACTTGAATAAACGTTAAAAAGCAATATTAATAAAAACTATAAGCTTAAAACCGTTTAAGTTAACGTTGTTTTGCAAAACGCAGATTAAAGCTCAAAAGTTTTGATTTGAAAATAGCAATTAAGCATATTATAAAACGAATAATAATTTCGATAATAGCTGAATTTAGCGATAAAACGAATAATAAAATCAAAACGTCGTTTTTAAATATTTTTCAGCATTAAAAGCAGATTAAAGTCAAAAGCTATTTAAGAAAAAAGCATTTTCAAGCATTTTAGATCGTTGAAATCGTTCAAATAGACGCAATATTAATAAAAACGAATAATAAAAAATTCGTCGTTTTTATGCTGTTTTACGCGTTAAAACGCAGATTAAAGCTCAAAACGTGCTGTTTTGCTGAATAAAAGCATTTTCAAGTATTTTAGATCGTTGAAATCGTTCAAATAGACGCAATATTAATAAAAACGAATAATAAAAAATTCGTCGTTTTTATGCTGTTTTACGCGTTAAAACGCAGATTAAAGCTCAAAACGTGCTGTTTTGCTAAAATAATCATTTTCAATCATTTTAGATCGTTGAAATCGTTCAAATAGACGCAATATTAACAAAAACCAATAATAAAAAGTTTCGTCGTTTTTATGCTGTTTTACGCGTTAAAACGCAGATTAAAGCTCAAAACGTGCTGTTTTGCTAAAATAAGCATTTTTCAAGCATTTTAGATCGTTGAAATAGTTTTAAATAGAAGCAATATTAATAAAAAACGAATAATAAAAATTCGTCGTTTTATGCTGTTTTACGCGTTAAAACGCAGATTAAAGCTCAAAACGTGCTGTTTTGCTAAAATAATCATTTTCAAACATTTTTTGATCGTTGAAATCGTTCAAATAGAAGCAATATTAATAAAAACGAATAATAAAAATTTGTCGTTTTATGTGTTTTACGCGTTAAAACGCAGATTAAGCTCAAAACGTGCTGTTTTTTTAAAATAAGCATTTTCAAGCATTTTGATCGTTGAAATCGTTCAAATAGACGCAATATTAATAAAAAAAGAATAATAAAAAATTTTTTTGTTTT
This sequence comes from Dalotia coriaria, assembly GCF_025399875.1. Taxonomy (NCBI): domain Eukaryota; kingdom Metazoa; phylum Arthropoda; class Insecta; order Coleoptera; family Staphylinidae; genus Dalotia; species Dalotia coriaria. The sequence continues at coordinate 3,516 of NW_027048785.1, forward strand.
TTTGTTTTTTTACGCGTTAAAACGCAGATTCGCTCAAAACGTGCTGTTTTGCCAAAATAAGCATTTTCAAGCATTTTGATCGTTGGAAACCCTTCAAATAGACGCAATATTAATAAAAACGAATAATAAAAAAATTTTGTTGTTTTTATGCTGTTTTACCCCCGGAAACGCAGTTTAAAAGCCCCAAAAAAGTCTTTTTTAAAAAAAAGCATTTTCGCATTTTAGATCGTTTAAATAGTTCAAAAAAGCAATATTAATAAAAAACGAATAATAAAAATTTCGGGCGTTTTTTTGCTGTTTTACGCGATAAAAAAGTAGATTAAAGCCCCAAAACGGCTATTTTTTCTAAAATAATCATTTTAACATTTTAAATCGTTGGAAATCGTTCAAATAGGAGCAATATTAAGAAAAAAAAAAGAATAATAAAAAATTTTGTCGTTTTTATGTTTTTTTACCCCGTTAAAAAGCAGATTAAAGCTCAAAAAAGTGCTGTTTTTCCTAAAATAAGCATTTTTAAGTATTTTAGACGTTGAAATCGTTCAAATAGACGCAAAAAATTAATAAAAAACGAATAATAAAATTTCCCCTCCCTTTTAGTTGTTTACGCGTTAAAAAAGCGATTAAAAACTCCCAAAAAGTGCTGGGTTTTTCTAAAAAAAAGCATTTTCAAGATTTTAGATCGCTGGAAATCGTTCAAATAGACGCAATATTAATAAAAACGAATAATAAAAAAATTTGTCGTTTTTAAGCTTTTACGCGTTAAAAAAGCAGATTAAAGCTCAAAAAAGGGTGTTTTCAAAATAATCATTTTCAATCATTTTAGATCGTTGAAATCTTTTAAATAGACGCAATATTAACAAAACCAATAATAAAAATTTCCCCTCGTTTTATGCTGTTTTACCCCGTTAAAAAAGCAGATTTCAAACGTGCTGGGGTTTTTCTAAAAAAAAAGATTTTCAAGCATTTTGATCGTTGAAATCGTTCAAATAGAAGCCATATTAATAAAAAAAGAATAATAAAAAAAAAACGTCGTTTTATGTTTTTTTACGCGTTTGGGAGATTAAAAATCAAAAAAGTGGCTTCTTTTTCTAAAATAAAAATTTTTAAGCATTTTAGATCGTTGGGAAAACGTTCAAAAGAAGCAATTTTTAAAAAAAAAGAATAAAAAAATTTTTGCCCTTTTTATGCTGTTTTTTCGCGTTAAAAAAGCAGATTAAAGCTCAAAAAGTGCTGTTTTCTAAAATAAAACATTTTCGCCTTTTAGATCGTTTAAACGTTAAAATAGGGCGCAAATTAATAAAAAGAATAATAAAAATTTCGTCGTTTTTTTGTTTTTTTACGCGTTAAAAAAGAGATTAAAAACTCAAAAAGTGCTGTTTTGCTAAAATAAGCATTTTCAAGCATTTTTGATCGTTGAAATAGGTTTTTAAATAGAAGCAAATTTAAAAAAAACGAATAAAAAAAAATTGTCGTTTTTTTGTTTTTTTACGCGTTAAAACGCAGATTAAAAGCTCAAAACGTGTTTTTTTTTAAAAAACTTTCCCAAACATTTTAGATCGGAAAACCCTTCAAATAGACCCCAATATTAATAAAAAACGAATAATAAAATGTCGTCGTTTTTTTGTTTTTTTACGCCCTTTTAAAAAGCAGATTAAAAACTCAAAAAGTGCTGTTTTTTCTAAAATAAGATTTTTAAGCATTTTAGATCGTTGGGAAAACGTTCAAATAGAAGCAATATTAATAAAAACGAATAATAAAAAAATCGTCGTTTTATGCTGTTTTACCCCGTTAAAAAAGCGATTGGGCCCCAAAAAGTGCTGTTTTGCTAAAATAAGCATTTTTAAGCATTTTAGACGTTGGGAAAATTTTGTTCAAATAGAAGTATTAATAAAAAAAGAATAATAAAAAAATTTTTCGTTTTTTTGTTTTTTTACGCGTTAAAAAGCAGATTCCGCTTCCAAAACGTGCTGTTTTGCTAAAAAAAAGCATTTTCAAGCATTTTGGATCGTTGAAATCGTTCAAATAGAGAATATTAATAAAAAAAGAAAAAAAAAATTTCGTTGTTTTTTTGCCTTTTTTCCCCGTTAAAACGCCGGGGTTTGGCCCAAAACGCGCTGTTTTGCTAAAATAAGCATTTTCGGGGTTTTAGACGTTGGGAAAACGTTCAAATAGAAGCAATATTAATAAAAAAAGAATAATAAAAAAACGTCGTTTTATGCTGTTTTACGCGTTAAAAAAGCAGATTAAAAACTCCCAAAAAGTGCTGTTTTTGCTTTTAATAAGCAGTTTCAAGATTTTGATCGTTGAAATCGTTAAAATAGACGCAAAAATTTAAAAAAAAACGAATAATAAAAATGTCGTCGTTTTTTTGTTTTTTTACGCGTTAAAAAAGCAATTAAAAGCTCAAAAAGTGCTGTTTTGCTAAAAAAAGCATTTTCAAGCATTTTAGATCGATTTTGGAAATCGTTCCAAATAGAAGCAATATAATAAAAAACGAATAATAAAAATTCGTCGTTTTATGCTGTTTTACGCGTTAAAACGCAGATTAAAGCTCAAAACGTGCTGCTTTGCTAAAATAAGCATTTCAAGCACGTAGATCGCTGAACCGTTCAAATAGAAGCTAAATATTAATAAAAAACGAATAATAAAAATTCTCGTCGTTTTATGCTGTTTTACGCGTTAAAAACGCAGATTAAAGCTCAAAACGTGCTGTTTTGCTAAAATAAGCATTTCAAGCATTTTAGGATCGTTGAAATCGTTCAAATAGAAGCAATATTAATAAAAACGAATAATAAAAAAATTCGTCGTTTTTATGCTGTTTTACGCGTTAAAAACGCAGATTAAAGCTTAAACGCTGTTTTGCTAAAATAAGCATTTTCAAGCACGATCGTTGAAATCGTTCAACAGACGCAATATTAATAAAAAAAACGAATAATGTACCCCGTCGTTTTATGCTCTTTACGCGTTAAAACGCAGATTAAAAGCTCAAACGCGCCGTTTTGCTAAAATAAGCATTTTCAAGCATTTTAGATCGCTGGAAATCGTCTAAATAGGAGAAATATTAATAAAAACAAATAATAAAAATCTGTCGTTTTATGCTGTTTACGCGTTAAACGCAGATTAAAAGCCTCAAAACGCGCTGTTTTGCTAAATAAGCATTTCAAGTATTTTGTGATCGCTGAAATCGTCTCAAACAGACGCAATATTAATAAAACGAATAATAAAAATCTGTCGTTTTATGCTGTTTTACGCGTTAAAACGCAGATTAAAGCTCAAACGTGCTGTTTTGCTAAAATAATCATTTTCAATCATTTTAGATCGTTGAAATGCAAATAGAAGCAATAATAAAAACGAATAAAAAATTCGTCGTTTTATGCTGTTTTACGCGTTAAACGCAGATTAAAGCTTAAAACGTGCTGTTTGCTAAAATAAGCATTTTCAAGCATTTTAGATCGTTGAAATCGTTCAAATGAAGAATATTAATAAAAAACGAATAATAAAAATTTCCCTTTTATCTTTTACGCGTTAAAACGCAGATTAAAGCTCAAAACGCTGTTTTGCTAAAATAAGCATTTTCCGGGATTTTAGACGTTGAAATCGTTTCAAATAGAATATTAAAAAAAACAATAATAAAAAATTCGTGTTTTGCTGTTTTACGCGTTAAACGCAGATTAAAAGCTTAAAAGTGCTTTTTTTAAAATAAGCATTTTCAAGATTTTAGATCGTTGAAATCGTTCAAATAGAGCAATATTAATAAAAAACGAAATAAAAATTTCTCGTTTTATGTTTTTACGCGTTAAAACGCAGATTAAAGCTCAAAACGGCTGTTTTGCTAAAATAAGCATTTTCAAGCATTTTAGATCGTTGAAATCGTTCAAATAGGAGAAATATTAATAAAAACAATAATAAAATTTTGTTTTATGCTTTTTACGCGTTAAAACGCAGATTAAAGCTCAAAAGGGCTGTTTTTTAAAATAAGCATTTTCAAACTTTAATCGTTGAAAACGTTAAATAGAAGCAATATTAATAAAACGAATAATAAAAATTTCTCGTTTTATGTTGTTTACGCGTTAAACGCAGATTAACCAAAAAGTGCTGTTTTGCTAAAATAAGCATTTTCAAGCATTTAGATCGGAAATCGTTTCAAAAATAAAACGAAAAAAATTTTTTTTCCCCCCTTTTTTTTTTGCAAAAATAGTTAAAAACTCCGTCGTTTTGTTTATTTTTTTTTTAAAACGGAAAGTTAAAAACGTTTTAAAAAAATTAAAAAA
>NW_027048786.1:0-7784 GCF_025399875.1 Dalotia coriaria
TCTTTTTTTCTTAAAAGCAATTAAAACTAAAACGTGGCCCTTTTAAAATAAATTTAAGATTTTAATCTTAAATCGTTAATGCAATATTAATAAAAACGAATAATTTAAAAAATTCATCGTTTTATGCTGTTTACGCGTTTAAAAAGTGATTAAAGCTCAAAACGTGCTGTTTTGCTAAAATAAGCATTTTCAAGCATTTTAGATCGTTGAAATCGTTTAAAAGACGCAAATTAATAAAAAAACGAATAAAAAAATTTCGTCGTTTTATGCTGTTTTACGCGTTAAAACGGATTAAAGCTTCAAAACGGCTGTTTTGCTAAAATAAGCTTTTCAAGCATTTTATCGTTGAAACGTTCAAATAGACCCTTTAATAAAACGAATAGTAAAAATTCGTCTTTTTTGCTGTTTACGGTTAAAACGCAGATTAAAAGCTCAAAAACCTTTTTGCTAAAATAAGCATTTCAAGCATTTTAGATCGTTGAAAACCGTTCAAATAGACGCATATTAATAAAACGGGAAAAGTAAAATTCGTCGTTTTATGCGTTTTACGCGTTAAACGCGATTAAAGCTCAAAACTTGCTGTTTTGCAAAATAAGCATTTTCAAGCATTTTTGATCTTGAAAACGTTCAAATAGAAGCATATTAATAAAAACGATAATAAAAAATTGTCCCTTTTATGTGTTTACGCGTTAAAACGAGATTAAACTCAAAACGTGCTGTTTTGCTAAAATAAGCATTTTCAAGCCATTTTGATCGTTGAAATGTTCAAATAGACGCAATATCAATAAAACGAATAATAAAAATTTTCGTTTTATGCTGTTTTACGCGTTAAACGCTGATTAAAGCTCAAAACGTGATGTTTGCTAAAATAACATTTTCAACATTTTAGATCGTTGAAATCGTTCAAATGACGCATATTAATAAAAACGAATATAAAAAAATTCGTCGTTTTTATGCGTTTACCCTTAAAAACGCAGATTAAAGCTCAAAACGTGCTGTTTTGCTAAAATAAGCATTTTCAAGCATTTTAGATCGCTGAAATCGTTCAAATAGACGCAATTTAATAAAACGAATAATAAAAATTTCGCCCTTTTTTTGCTGTTTTACGCGTTAAAACGCGAATAAAGCTCAAAACGTGCTGTTTTGCTAAAATAAGCATTTTTAAGCATCTAGATCGTTGAAATCGTTCAAATAGAAGCAATATTAAAAACGTATAATAAAAAATTCGTCGTTTTATGTGTTTTACGCGTTAAAACGCAAATTAAGCTCAAAACGTGCTGTTTTGCTAAAAATGAGCATTTTCAAGCATTTTAGTCGTTTAAATCGTTCAAATAGAAGCAATATAATGAAAAACGAATAATAAAACATTCGTCGTTTTTATGCTGTTTTACCCCGTTAAAACGCAGATTAAAGCTCAAAACGTGCTGTTTTGCTAAAATAAGCATTTTCAAGCATTTTAGATGGATTTGAAATCGTTTCAAATAAACAGTAATAAAAACGAATAATAAAAATTCGTCGTTTTTATGCTGTTTACGCGTTAAAACGCAGATTAAAGCTCAAAACGTGCTGTTTTGCTAAAATAAGCATTTTTCAAGCATTTTAGATCGTTGAAATCGTTCAAATAGACGCAATATTAATAAAAACGAATAATAAAATTTCGTCGTTTTATGCTGTTTACGCGTTAAAGCGCTGGTTAAAACTCAAAACGTGCTGTTTTGCTAAAATTAGCATTTTCAAGCATTTTAGATCGTTGAAATCGTTCAAATAGACGCAATATTAATAAAAACGAATAATAAAAGTTTGTCGTTTTTATGCTTTGTTTTACGCGTTAAAACGCAGATTAAGAAAGCTCAAAACGTGCTGTTTTGCTACGATAAGCATTTTCAAGCATTTTTAGATCGTTGAAATCGTTCAAATAGAAACAATAATAAAAAACGAATAATAAAATTTCGTCGTTTTTATGCTGTTTTTACGCGTTAAAACGCAGATTAAAGCTCAAAACATGCTGTTTTGCTTTAAAATAAGCATTTCAAGCATTTTTAGATCGTTGAAATCGTTCAAATGAACGCAATATTAATAAAACGAATAATAAAAATTTCGTCGTTTTATGCTGTTTTTACGCGTTAAAACGCAGATTAAAGCTCAAAACGTGCTGTTTTGCTAGAATAAGCATTTTCAAGCATTTTAGATCGTTGAAATCACGTTAAAATAGACGCAATATTAATAAAAACGAATAATAAAATTTTCGTCGTTTTATGCTGTTGTTTTACGCGTTAAAACGCGAATAAAGCTCAAAACGTGCTGTTTTGCTAAAATAAGCATTTTCCAGCATTTTAGATCGTTGAAATCGTTCAAATAGACGCAATATTAATAAAAACGAATAATAAAATTTCGTCGTTTTTATGCTGTTTTACGCGTTAAAAGCAGATTAAGCTCAAAACGATGCTGCTTTGCTAAAATAAAGCATTTTCAAGCATTTTAGATCGTTGAAATCGTTTAAATAGAAGCAATATTAATAAAAACGAATAATAAAAATTTCGTCGTTTTTTTATGCTGTTTTTTTTTTACACGCGTTAAAACTCAGATTAAAGCTCAAAACGTGCTGTTTTTGCTAAAATAAGCATTTTCAAGCATTTTAGATCGTTGAAATCGTTCAAATAGACGCAATATTAATAAAAAGCGAATAATAAAAATTTCGTCAATTTTTTATGCTGTTTTACGCGTTAAAACGCGGAATAAAGCTCAAAACGTGCTGTTTTGCTACAAAATAAGCATTTTCAAGCTATTTTAGATCGTTGAAATCGTTTCAAATACGGCAATATTAATAAAACGGAATAATAAAAATTCGTCGTTTTATGCTGTTTTACGCGTTAAAACGCAGATTAAAGCAAACGTGCTGTTTTGCTAAAATAAGCATTTTCAAGCATTTTTTAGATCGTTGAAATCGTTCAAATAGACGCAATATTAATAAAACAGATAGTAAAATTCGTCACGTTTTATGCTGTTTTTACGCGTTAAAACGCAGATTAAAGCTCAAAACATGCTGTTTTGCTAAAATAAGCATTTTCAAGCATTTTAGATCGTTGAAATCGTTTCCAAATAGAAACGAAAGTAATGTAAAAACGAAAGATAATAAAAATTCGTCGTTTTTATGCTGTTTTACGCGTTAAAACGCGATTAAAACTCAAAACGTGCTGTTTTGCTAAAATAAGCATTTTAAGCATTTTAGATCGTTGAAATCGTTCAAATAGACGCAATATTAATAAAAACGAATAATAAAAATTTCGTCGTTTTTATGCTGTTTTTACGCGCTAAAACGCTGATTAAAGCACAAACGTGATGTTTTTAGCAAAATAAGCATTTTCAAGCATTTTAGATCGTTGAAATCGTTCAAATAGACGCAATATTAATAAAAACGAATAATAAAAAATTCGTCGTTTTATGCTGTTTTGCGCGTTAAAACGCAGATTAAAGCTCAAAACGTGCTGTTTTGCTAAAATAAGCATTTTCAAGCATTTTAGATCGTTGAAATCACGTTCAAATAGACGCAATATTAATAAAAACGAATAATAAAAATTTCGTCGTTTTATGCAGTTTTTTTACGCGTTAAAACGCAGGAATGAGAAGCTCAAAACGTGCTGTTTTGCTAAAATGGCATTTTCAAGCATTTTTTAGATTGTTGAAATCGTTCGATAGAAGCAGCATTAATAAAAACGAATAAAAAGATTCGTCGTTTTTTATGCTGTTTGCGGGTAAAACGGAGATTAAACTCAAACGTGCTGTTTTTGCTAAATAAGCATTTCAGCGGTACATTTTAGATCGTTGAAATCGTTCAAATAGACGCAATATTAATAAAAACGAATAATAAAAATTTCGTCATTTTTATGCTGCTGTTTTACGCGTTAAAACGCAGATTAAAGCTCAAAACGCATTGCTGTTTTTGCTAAAATAAGCATTTTCAAGCATTTTAGATCGTTGAAATCGTTCAAATAGGCGCAATATTAATAAAAACGAATAATAAAAAATTTCGTCGTTTTGCTTGCTGTTTTACGCGTTAAAACGCAGAATAAAGCTCAAAACGTGCTGTTTTTGCTAAAATAAGCATTTTCAAGCATTTTAGATCGTTGAAATCGTTCAGAAATAGAAGCAATATTAATAAAACAAATAGCTATTAAAAATTCGTCGTTTTTTTATGCTGTTTTACGCGTTAAAACGCAGATTAAAAACTCAAAACGTGCTGTTTTTTGCTAAAATAAGCATTTTCAAGCATTTTAGATCGTTGAAATCGTTCAAATAGACGCAATATTAATAAAAACGAATAGTAAAAATTCGTCGTTTTTATGCTGTTTTACGCGGGTAAAACGCAGATTAAAAGCTCAAAACGTGCTGTTTTGCTAAAATAAGCATTTTCAAGCATTTTAGATCGTTGAAATCGTTCAGGCCGAAACAATATTAATAAAAACGAATAATAAAAATTCGTCGTTTTTGTATGCTGTTTTACGCGTTAAAGCCTTGCAGATTAAAGCTCAAAACGTGCTGTTTTGCTAAAATAAGCATTTCAAGCTTTTTAGATCGTTGGAAATCGTTCAAATAGACGCAATATCGATAAAAAACGAATAATAAAATTTCGTCGTTTTTATGCTGTTTTACGCGTTAAAACGTTCGTCGTTTTTATGCTGTTTTACGCGTTAAACGCAGATTAAAAGCTCAAAACGTGCTGTTTTGCTAAAATAAGCATTTTCAAGCATTTTTTGATCGTTGAAATCGTTCAAATAGACGCAATATTAAAAAGAATAAAAAATTTCGTCATTTTATGTTTTTTTACGCGTTAAACGCAGATTAAAGCTCAAAACGTGCTGTTTTGCTAAATAAGCATTTTCAAGCATTTTAGATCGTTGAAATCGTTCAAAGACGCAATATTAATAAAAAACGAATAAAAAAATTTGTCGTTTTATGCTGTTTTACGCGTTAAAACGCAGAATAAAAGCTCAAAACTGCTGTTTTGCTAAAATAAGCTTTTCAAGCATTTTAGATCGTTGAAATCGTTCAAATAGAAGCAATATTAATAAAAACCCAATAATAAAAATTCGTCGTTTTATGCGTTACCGTTAAAACGCAGATTAAAGCTCAAAAAGTGCTGTTTTGCTAAAATAAGCATTTTCAAACATTTTAGATCATTGAAATTGTTCAAATAGACGCAATATTAATAAAAACGAATAGTAAAAAATTCGTCGTTTTATGCTGTTTTACGCGTTAAAACGCGATTAAAGCTCAAAACGTGCTGTTTTGCTAAAATAAGCATTTTCAAGCATTTTAGATCGTTGAAATCGTTAAATAGAAGCAATATTAATAAAAACGAATAATAAAAATTCGTCGTTTTTATGCTGTTTTACGCGTTAAAACGCAGATTAAAACTCAAAACGTGCTGTTTTGCTAAAATAAGCATTTTCAAGCATTTTAGATCGTTGAAATCGTTCAAATAGACGCAATATCAATAAAAAAGAATAATAAAAATTTCGTCGTTTTATGCTGTTTTACGCGTTAAAACGCTGATTCTCAAAACGTGATGTTTTGCTAAAATAAGCATTTTCAAGCATTTTGATCGTTGAAATCGTTCAAATAGACGCAATATTAATAAAACGATAATAAAATTTCCCTCGTTTTTATGTGTTTTACGCGTTGAAACGCAGAATAAAAGCTCAAAAACTGCTGTTTTGCTAAATAAGCATTTTCAAGCATCTTAGATCGTTGAAATCGTTTTAAATAGAAAGCAATATTAATAAAAAACGAATAATAAAAAAATTCGTCGTTTTATGCCCGTTTTACGCGTTAAAACGCAGATTAAAGCTCAAAACGCTGTTTTGCTAAATAGGCATTTTCAAGCATTTTAGATCGTTGAAATCGTTCCAAATAGACGCAATATTAAAAAACGAATAATAAAAATTCGTCGTTTATGCGTTTTACCCGTTAAAAAGCAGATTAAACTCAAAACGTGCTGTTTTGCTTAAAAAAAAGCATTTTCAAAACATTTTAGATCCGAAATCGTTCAAATAGAAGCAATATTAATAAAAACGTAATAAAATTCGTCGTTTTTATGCTGTTTACGCGTTAAAAACGCAGATTAAAACTCAAAACGTGCTGTTTTAAAAATAAGCATTTCAAGCATTTTAGATCGTTGAAATCGTTGAAATAGACGCAATATTAATAAAAACGAATAATTATGTCGTTTTATGCGTTTTACGCGTTAAAAAGCAATTAAAGCTCAAAACGTGCTGTTTTGCTAAAATAAGCATTTTTCGCATTTTTTGATCGTTGAAATCGTTCAAATAGACGCAATATTAATAAAAACGAATAATAAAAATTCGTCGTTTTATGCTGTTTTTCGCGTTAAAACGCAGATTAAAAACTCAAAACGTGCTGTTTTGCTAAAATAAGCATTTTCAAGCATTTTAGATCGTTGAAATCGTTCAAATAGAAGCAATATTAATAAAAAAAAAATAATAAAAAATTCGTCGTTTTTATGTTTTTTTGCTTAAAACCAGATTCTCAAAAAAGTGCTGTTTTTTTTAAAATAAATTTTCAAGCATTTTGATCGTGAAATCGTTCCCGACGCAAAATTAAAAAAAGAATAATAAAAAATTTTTCCCTTTTCGTTTTGCGTTAAAACGCAGAATAAAGTCAAAAAAGTTTTTGGGGCCCTTGTTTTGGTTTAAAGCAAAAATAAACAAATTTTCCCACTTTTAAAAAATTTAAACCGTTTTTTAAATAATTTAAATTTAAATTTAAATTTTAAAAACGAAAAAAAAAAACAATAAAAAATTTTGTCTTTTTGCGTTTTTCCGTTAAAAAAGCAGATTAAACTCAAAACGTGCTGTTTTGCTAAAATAAGCATTTTCAACATTTTAGATCGTTTAAATCGTTCAAATAGACCAATATTAATAAAAAAGAATAATAAAATTTCGCGTTTTTTTGCTGTTTACGCGTTAAAACGCAGAATAAAAACTCAAAACGTGCTGTTTTGCTAAAAATAAGCCAAGATTTTAGATCGTTAAAGTTCAAAAAGCAATATTAAAAAAACGAATAATAAAACGTTGTTTTATTTGTTTACGTTAAAAACCGAAAAAAACTCAAAAATTGTTTTGCTAAAATAACATTTTTGCATTTTAGATCGTTGAAATCCAAATAGAGCAATATTAATAAAAAAGAATATAAAAAATTTGTGTTTTATGTTTTACGCGAAAAAAGCGATTGTCCCCAAAAAGTGCTGTTTTTGTAAAATAAGTTTTTGCATTTTGACGGAAATCGTTCAAATAGAAGCAATATTAATAAAAAAGAATAAAAAAATTGTCGTTTTTTTTTTTACGCGTTAAAACGCGTTAAAGCTCAAAAAGTGTGTTTTGCAAAAAAGCATTTTTAAGATTTTAGACGTTGAAATCCCCAAATAGAGCAAATTAATAAAAAAAAATAATAAAAAAAATTCGTCGTTTTATGCGTTTTCGCGTTAAAACGCAAAAAAACTCAAAACGTGTGTTTTGCTAAAATAAGCATTTTCAAACTTTTAGATTTTTGAAACGTTCAAATAAACACATTAATAAAAAAGAATAATAAAAAAAATTCGTCGTTTTTGCTTTGTTTTAAAAAGGGGTTTTTCTAAAAAAACCAAAGGAAATTTAAAAAGGGTTTCAAAAAAAAAAATTTTTTTCTTTTTCCCTTTTAAAAAATTAAAAAAACTTTTTAAAACGTTGTTTCAAAAAAGCAAAATTTTTCAAAAAATTTTTCGGTTT
>NW_027048787.1:0-7774 GCF_025399875.1 Dalotia coriaria
CCGGTTTTTTTAAAACCCCCCAAAAAAAGGGGGTTTTTTTTGGGTTTTTTTTTTTTAAAAAAAAAAAATTTTTTAAAATTTTTTTTTTAAAAAAAAAAATTTTTTTTTTTTTAAAAAAAAGGGGGGAAAAAAAAATTTTTTTTGGTTTTTTTTTTTAAAAAAAAAATTTTTTTTTTGTTTTTTTTTTAAAAAAAAATTTTTTTTTTTTTTTTTTTAAAAAAAAAAACGTTTTTTTATTCTTTTTTTTTTTTAAAAAAAATTTTTTTAAAAAAGGGAAAAAAAATTTTCCAAAAAATTTTTTGCTTTAAAATTTTTTTTTAAAAAAAAAAAAAAAAAAGTTTTTAAAGGTTTTTTTTTTTTTTTTTAAAAAAAATTTAAAAAAATTTTTTTTTTTTTTTTTTTTTTGGGGGGTTTAACCCAAAACCCAAAAAAAAGGGAAAAAATTTTTTTTTTTTTTTAATTTTTTTTCCCCAAAAAAAAAAAAACCCTTTTTTTTTTTTTTAAAAAATTTTTTTTAACCTTTTTTTTAAAATTTAAAAAGGAAATTTTTAAAAATTTTTTTTTTTTTTTTTTAAAAAAAAAAAAACCAAAAAAAAGGGAAAATTTTTTTTTAAAAAATTTTTCCCTTTTTTTTTAATTAAAAAAAAAAAATTTTTTTTTTTTTTTGGTTTTTTAAAAATTTAAACCCCAAAAAAAAAAGGAAAAAAATTTTTTTTTTTTTTTTTTTTTAAATTTAAAAAAAGAAAAAAAAATTTTTTTTTTTTTAAAAAAAAGGTTTTTTTTCCCTTTCCCCAAAAAAAAAAAAAAATTTTTTTTTTTTTTTTTTGGTTTTCCAAAAAAAAATAAAAAAGGGTTTAAATTTTTTTAAAAAATTTTTTTAAAAATTTTAACGAAAAAAAAAAAAATTTTATTAAACCCTTTTTTTTTTTTTTCCCTTTTCCCCAAAAAAAAAAAAATTTTTTTTTTTTTTTTTGGTTTTTTTTTAACCAAAAAAAAAATTTAAAAAAATTTTTTTTTTTTTTAAAAAAACCCCCTTTTTTTAAAAAACAAAAAAAAATTTTTTTTTTTCCCCCTTTTTTTTTTTTTTCCCCAAAAAAAAAAAAATTTTTTTTTTTTTTAATTTTTTTGGAAAAAAAAAAAAAAATTTTTATTTTTTTTTTTTTTGGGAAATTTTTGGAAATTTAAAAAAATTTAAAAGGAAAAAATTTTTTTTGAAAAAAATTTTCCCCTTTTTGGGGTTTTTTTTAAAAAAAAAAAGGGGGAAAAAAAAAAAAGGGGTTTAAATTTTTTTGGGGGGGAAAAAAAAAAAAATTTTTTTTCCCAAAAATTTTTTTTTTTTTAAATTTGGAAAAAAAAATTTTTTTTTTTAAAAAATTTTTTTTTTTTTTTTCCCTTTTAAAAAAAAAGCCGAAAAAAATTTTTAAAATTTTTTTTTTTTTTTTTTTGGGAAAACAACCAAAAAAAAAAATTTTTTTTTAAAAAAGGTTTAAAATTTTTTAAAAAAAAAGGGAAAAAAAGGTTTTTTTTTTTTCCCTTTTAAAAAAAAAAAATTTTTTAAAAAATTTTTTTTTTTTTTTAAAAAAAAAACCCCAAAAAATTTTTGGGAAAAAATTTTTTTAAAAAAATTTTTTTCTTTTTTTGGGGTTTTTTTAAAAAAAAACAAAAAAAAGGGGTTTTTTTTTTTTTTTTTTAAACCCTTTTGGGAAAATTTCCAAAAAAAAAAAGGAAAAAAAAAAAATTTTTTTTAATTTTTAAGGAAAAAAAAACAAAATTTTTTTTAAAAACTTTTTTTAAAAAACCCTTTTTAACTTTTTGGTTTTTTTTGGAAAAAAAAACCGGAAAAAATTTTTTTTTTTTTTTTTTTTAAAAAAAAAAAAAGTTTTAAAAATTTTTTTTTTAAAAAATTTTTTTTTTTAAAAAAATTTTTTTAAAAGGAAAAAAAAAGGGGGGTTTTTTTTTTTTTTTGGTTTCCCCAAAAAAAAAAAAGGGAAAATTTTTTTTTCCCTTTTTTTTTTTTTTTTTGGGTTTCCCTTAAAAAAAACCCAAAAAAAAAAAATTTTTTTTTTTTTTGGGGTTTAAATTTTTTTCCCAAAAAAAAACCAAAATTTTTTTTTTTTTTTTTGGGGGGAAAAAAAATTAAAAAAAATTTTTTTTTTTTTTTTTTTAAAAAAGGGAAAAAAAAAAAAAAAAAATTTTTTTTTAAAAAATTTTTTTAAAAAAAAATTTTTTTTTTTTTTTTAAAAACCCTTTTTTTTTCCCTTTTTTTTTAAAAAAAAAAAAAAAAAATTTTTTTTTAAATTTTTTTTTTAAAAAAAAAAATTTTTTTTTTTTTTTTAAAAAAGCCTTTTTGGAAAAAAATTTTTTTTTTAAAAAAAAAAAAAAAAATTTTTTTTTTTTTTTTAAAGGTTTTTTTTGGAAAAACCCCAAAAAAAAAAATTTTTAAAATTTTTTTTAAAAAATTTTTTTTAACGGGAAAAAAACCAAAAAACCGGGTTTTAAAAATTTTTTTTTTTTTTTGGGGAAAAAAAAAAAAAATTTTTTTTTTTCCCTTTTTTTTTTTTTTTTTAACGGTTTAAAAAAAAAAAAAAATTTTTTTTTTTTTTTTTTGGTTTTTTTTTTTTAAAAAAAAAAATTTTTAAAAAAAAACCCCTTTTTGGTTTAATTTTTAAGGAAAAAAAAAAAATTTTTTTTTTTTTTTAAAACCCCTTTTTTTTTTGGTTTTTTTAAAAAAAAAACCCTTTTTAATTTTTTTTTTTTAAAAAAAAAAACCCCCCTTTTTTAAAAAATTTTTAAAAAATTTTTTTAAAAACCTTTTGGTTTTTCTTTTAAAAACTTTTTAAAAAAAAAAGGGGGTTTTTTTTCGTTTTTTTTAATATTCCTATTTGAACGATTTCAACGATCTAAAATGCTTGAAAATGCTTATTTTAGCAAAACAGCACGTTTTGAGCTTTTTTTCTGCGTTTTAACGCGTAAAACAGCATAAAACGACGAAATTTTTTTAATTCGTTTTTATTAATATTGCGTCTATTTGAACGATTTCAACGATCTAAAATGCTTGAAAATGCTTATTTTAGCAAAACAGCACGTTTTGAGCTTTTAATCTGCGTTTTAACGCGAAAGCAACATAAAAATGACGAATTTTTATTATTGGTTTTATTAATATTGCTTCTATTTGAACGATTTCAACAATCTAAAATGCTTGAAAATGCTTATTTTAGCAAAACAGCACGTTTTGAGCTTTTAATCTGCGTTTTAACGCGTAAAACAGCATAAAACGACGAATTTTTATTATTCGTTTTTATTAATATTGCTTCTATTTGAACGATTTCAACAATCTAAAATGCTTGAAAATGCTTATTTTAGCAAAACAGCACGTTTTGAGGGTTTATCTGCGTTTTAACGCGTAAACAGCATAAAACGACGAATTTTTATTATTCGTTTTTATTAATATTGCTTCTATTTGAACGATTTCAACGATCTAAAATGCTGAAAATGCTTATTTTAGCAAAACAGCACGTTTTGAGCTTTAATCTGCGTTTTAACGCGTAAAACAGCATAAAATCGACGAATTTTTTTATTCGTTTTTATTAATATTGCGTCTATTTAAACGATTTCAACGATCTAAAATGCTTGAAAATGCTTATTTAGCAAAACAGCACGTTTTGAGCTTAATCTGCGTTTTAACGCGTAAAACAGCATAAAAACGACGAATTTTTATTATTCGTTTTTATTAATATTGCTTCTATTTGAACGATTTCAACGATCTAAAATGCTTGAAAATGCTTATTTTAGCAAAACAGCACGTTTTGAGCTTTAATCTGCGTTTTAACGCGTAAAACAAGCATAAAACGACGAAATTTTTATATTCGTTTTTTATTAATATTGCGTCTATTTGAACGATTTCAACGATCTAAAATCTTGAAAATGCTTATTTTAGCAAAACAGCACGTTTTGAGCTTTAATCGCGTTTTAACGCGTAAAACAGCATAAAACGACGAGAATTTTATTATTCGTTTTTATTAATATTGCGCTATTTGAACGATTTCACGATCTAAAATGCTTGAAAATGCTTATTTTAGCAAAACAGCACGTTTTGAGCTTTAATCTGCGTTTTAACGCGTAAACAGCATAAAACGACGAATTTTATTATTCGTTTTTATTAATATTCCTCTATTTGAACGTGATTTCAACGATCTAAAAATGCTTGAAAATGCTTATTTTAACAAAACAGCACGTTTTGAGCTTTCTTTATTCTGCGTTTTAACGCGTAAAATGGAAAGCATAAAAAACGTGACGAAATTTTTATAATTCGTTTTTATTAATATTGCGTCTATTTGAACGATTTCAACGATCTAAAATGTGCTTGAAAATGCTTATTTTAGCAAAACAGCACGTTTTTGAGCTTTTAATCTGCGTTTTAACGTGCGTAAAGCAGCATAAAAATGACGAATTTTTTATTATTGGTTTTTATTAATATTGCTTCTATTTAAACGATTTCAACAATCTAAAAATGCTTGAAAATGCTTATTTTGCAAAACAGCACGTTTTGATTTTAATCTGCGTTTTAACGCGTAAAACAGCATAAAATCGACGAATTTTTATTATTCGTTTTATTAATATTGTTTCTATTTGAACGATTTCAATAATCTTAAATGCTTGAAAATGCTTATTTTAGCGTAAAACAGCACGTTTTGAGTTTTTATTCTGCGTTTTAACGGTAAAACAGCATAAAAACGACGAAATTTTTATTATTCGTTTTTATTAATATTGCTTCTATTTGAACGATTTCAACAATCTAAAAATGTTTGAAAATGTTTATTTTAGCAAAACAGCACTGTTTGAGTTTATTCTGCGTTTTACAAGTAAACAGCATAAAAACGACGAAATTTTATTATTCGTTTTATTAATATTGCGTCTATTTGAACGATTTCAACGATCTAAAATGCTTGAAAAATGCTTATTTTAAAGCAAAACAGCCGTTTTGAGCTTTTAATCTGCGTTAACGCGCGTAAAACAGCATGCGACGAAATCTTTTTATTATTCGTTTTATTAATATTGCTTCTATTTTAAACGTGATTTCAACGATCTAAAATGCTGAAAATGCTTATTTTAGCAAAAACAGCACGTTTTGTGCTTTAATCTGCGTTTTAACGCGTAAAACAGCATAAAAACGACAAATTTTTATTATCGTTTTATTCATATTGCTTTATTTGAAACGATTTCAACGATCTATAATGCTTGAAATGCTTATTTTAGCAAAAACAGCACGTTTTGTTTAATCAGCGTTTTAACGCGTAAACAGCATAAAACGACGAATTTTTTATTATTCGTGTTTTATTAATATTGCGTCTATTTGAACGGGTTTCAACGATCAAAAATTTTGAAAATGCTTTTTTAAACAAAAAAAGCACGTTTTGGGGGCTTTTTAAACCGCGTTTTAACGCGTAAAAAAAAAGCATAAAAAAAGACGAATTTTTATTATTCGTTTTTTTTTTAATATTGCTTCATTTGAACGATTTCAACCCATCTAAAAAGCTTGAAAATTTCTTATTTTAGCAAAACAGCCCTTTTGAGTTTTATTGCGTTTTTTAACCCTAAAAAAAGCATAAAAAAACGGCGAAATTTTTATTATTCGTTTTTTTTTTAATATTGCGTCTATTTGAAACGATTTCCCAAAGATCTAAAAAAAGCTTGAAAAAACTTTAAATTTTTGCAAAAAAAGCAAGTTTTGAGCTTTTTAAACTGCGTTTTAACGCGAAAAAAGCATAAAAAAGAACGAAATTTTTTTTTATTTCGTTTTTATTAATATTGCTTCTATTTAAACGGGTTTCAACGATCTAAAAAAAAAGGGGAAAATTCTAAAATTTTTGCAAAACAGCCTTTTTTAGCTTTAATCAGCGTTTTTAAAGCGTAAAACAGATAAAAAAAGACGAAATTTTTTTTATTGTTTTTTTTTAATATTGCGTCTATTTGAAAAGATTTCCCCGATCTTAAAAAAGCTTGAAAATGCTTATTTTAAAGGGAAAAAAAAAGTTTTGGGCCAAAATTGCGTTTTTTTAAAGCGTAAAAACAGCATAAAAAAAAGACGAATTTTTTTTTTTATTGGTTTTTATTAATATTTCTTTTAAACGATTTCAACAATCTAAAATGCTTGAAAATGCTTATTTTAGCAAAAAAAGCACGTTTTGAGTTTTAATCTGCGTTTTTTCGCGCAAAAAAAGCATAAAAAAGACAAATTTTTTTAATAATTTTGTTTTTTATTTAATATTGCGTCTATTTGAACGATTTCAACGATCTAAAATGCTTGAAAATGCTTTTTTTTTAGGCCCAAAAAAGCTTTTTGAGCTTTTAAAACTGCGTTTTTTAAAGGGGTAAAAACGCTTTTTAAAAAAGACGAATTTTTTTTTATTGGTTTTTTTTAATATTGCTTCCTTTTTAAAAGATTTCAACAATCTAAAATGCTTGAAAATGCTTATTTTAGCAAAACAGCACGTTTTGAGCTTTAATCTGCGTTTTAACGCGTAAAACAGCATCAAAATTTTTATTATTCGTTTTTTTTATAGCTTCTTTTTGAACGATTTCAACGATCTAAAATGCTTGAAAAAACTTATTTTAGCAAAACACACGTTTTTAGCTTAATCTGCGTTTTTTAAAGCGTAAAAAAACATAAAAGACAATTTTTATTATTCGTTTTTTTTAATATTGCGCTATTTGGACAAAGATCAAAATGCTTGAAAATGCTTATTTTAGCAAAACAGCCGTTTTGAGCTTTAATCGCCCAACGCGTAAAACAGCAAAAAACGACGAATTTTTATTTTTTTTTTTATTTAAAATTGCTTTTATTTGAACGATTTCAACGTCTAAAAAGCTTGAAAATGATTTTAGCAAAACAGCCCTTTTGAGCTTTTTAAACGCGTTTTCCCCTAAAACAGCAAAAAAAGACGAATTTTTATTATTCGTTTTTTTTTTAAAATTGCTCTTTTGAACGATTTCAACGATCTAAAATGCTTGAAATGCTTATTTTGAAAAACAGCCGTTTTTTAGCAATCTGCGTTTTTTAAAGCGTAAACAGCATAAAACGACAAAATTTTTTTTATTCGTTTTTTTTTTTTATTTCTTTTGAACGATTTCAAGATCTTTTTGAAAATGCTTATTTTAAAAAACAGCAGTTTTTTAGCTTTTTAATCTGCTTTTAACGCGTAAAACAGCATAAAAGCAATTTTTATTATTCGTTTTTTTTTTAATATTCTTCTATTTAACGATTTCAACAACCCAAAATGCGAAAAGCATTTTTGCAAAACAGCACGTTTTGAGCTTTTTTTCTGCGTTTAAGGTAAAACAGCATAAAACGACGTTTTATTATTCGTTTTTTTTTTAAAATTGCTCTTTTTGAAGATTTCAACGATTTTCTTAAAATTTTATTTTAGCAAAACAGCCTTTTGAGTTTTTAAACCTTTTTTAAAGCGTAAAAAAGCAAAAACGACGAAATTTTTTTTTATTCGTTTTTTTTTAAATTTTCTTATTTAAAAATTTCAACGTCTAAAATGCTTAAAAATATTTTAAAAACAGCACGTTTGGCTTTTAATCTGCGTTTTAACGCGAAAAAAGCATAAAAAAATTTTTTTTATTCGTTTTTTTATATTTTTTATTTGAACATTTCAACGATCTAAATGCTTGAAAATGCTTATTTTAAAAAAAACCCAAAACAAGGGGCCCACGTTTTTTTTTAATTTTTTTTTTAATTTTTTTTAAAAAAACCCCGGGGGGTTTTTTT
>NW_027048788.1:0-7763 GCF_025399875.1 Dalotia coriaria
TTGAAAATAAAAAAAAAACAAAAAACAAAAATCTGTTTTAACGCGTTAAAACGCAGATTAAAGCACAAACGGCTGTTTGCTAAAAAAGCATTTTCGCGTTTTTGACGTTGAAACGTTCAAATAGACGCAATAAAAATAAAAACGAATAATAAAAATTCCCTCGTTTTTGCTGTTTTACGCGTTAAAACGCAGAATAAAGCTCAAACGTGCTGTTTTCTAAAATGATTTTCGCATTTTAATCGTGAAATCGTTTAAATGAAGCAATATTAATAAAAACGAATAATAAATCGTCGTTTTATGCCGTTTTACGCGCCAAAACGCAGATTAAAGCTAAAACGTGCTGTTTCTTAAAATAAGCATTTTGCATTTTAGATCGTTTAAATCGTTCAATAGCGCATATTAATAAAAAAGAATAATAAAAACGTCGTTTTATGGCCTTACGCAAACGCGATTAAAGCTCAAAACGTGCTGTTTTGCCCACAAAAAATAAGCATTTTCCAAGCATTTTAGATCGTTGAAATTTCGCTCAACATTGAAACGCAAAAAAATTTAATAAAAACGAATAAAAAAATCGTCGTTTTAGTGTTTACGCGTTAAAACGCAGATTAAAGCTCAAAACGGCGTTTTTCTAAAATAAGATTTTTAAGCCATTTAAATCGTTGAAATCGTTCAAAAGAAGCAAATTAATAAAAAAAAGAATAATAAAAAAATTTTGTGTTTTATGCTGTTTTACGGGGTTAAAAAAGCCGGGAAAAAAGCCCCCAAAAAGGCTGTTTTTCTTAAAAAAATTTTCAAGCGTTTTGATCGGGAAATCGTTCAAAAGACGCAATATTAATAAAAAAGAATAATAAAAATTTCTGACGTTTTATGCCGGTTTTTTCGCGTTAAAACCCCAGATTAAAGCTCAAAAAAAGTGCTGTTTTGCTAAAATAAGCATTTTCAAGCATTTTGGGGTCGTTAAAATCGTTCAAATAGACGCACAAAAAAAAAAAAAAAAAAAAATTCCTGTCGTTTTATGCCGTTTTTCGCGTTAAAAAGCAGAATAAAAAAAAAATTTAAAACGTGCTTTTTTTTGCTAAAATAAGCATTTTCGCCCTTTTTTGATCGTTGAAATCGTTTTAAAAGACGCAATATTAATAAAAAAAATAATAAAAAAGTCGTTTTATGCTGTTTTACGCGCCAAAAAGCAGATTAAAGCTAAAACGTGCTGTTTTGCTAAAAATTTAAAATTTTCAAGCATTTTTTGGGTCGTTGAAATCGTTCAAAAGACGCAATATTAATAAAAACGAATAATAAAAAAATTTTGCGATGGGGTTTTTTTACGCGTTAAAAGCTTTAAAAATCAAAACGGGTGTTTTGCTAAAATAAGCATTTTCAAGCATTTTAGACGTTGAAACGTTTCCCCAAAAAGACGCATTATTAATTAAAAAAAGAATAATAAAAATTCGTCGTTTTATGCTGTTTACGCGTTAAAAAGCAGATTTGGCCCCAAAACGGCGTTTTGCTAAAATAAACATTTTCAAGGCATTTGAACGTTCAAATAGAAGCAATATTAATAAAAAAAAATAAAAAATCGTGTTTTATGCTGTTTTACGCTTAAAACGCAGATTAAACTAAAACGTGCTGTTTTGCTAAAAATAAGCATTTTCAGCTTTTTAGATCGTTGAAATCGTTTTAAATAACGCCTTTTAAAAAAAACGAATAATAAAAATTTCTCGTTTTATGCTGTTTTACTCGTTAAAACGCAGATTAAAACTCAAAACGTCTGTTTTGCAAAATAAGCATTTTCAAAACTTTTTGATCTTGAAATCGTTTTAAATAGAAGCAATATTAATAAAAACAATAATAAAAAATTTTTCGTTTTATGTGTTTTACGCGTTAAAACGCAGATAAACTCAAAAAGTGCTGTTTTGCTAAAATAACATTTTCAAGCATTTTAGATCGTTGAAATCGTTCAAATAGACGCAATAAAAATAAAAACGAATAATAAAAAATTTTGTGGGTTTTTTGCTGTTTTAGCGTTAAAACGAGATTTAAAACTAAAACGTGCTGTTTTGCTAAATAGCATTTCAAGCATTTTAGATCGTTGAAATCGTTCAAATAGACGCAATATTAATAAAAACGAAAAAAATTCGTCGTTTTATGCTGTTTTACGCGTTAAAACGCAGATTAAAGCCAAAACGTGCTGTTTTGCTAAAATAAGCATTTTCAAGCATTTTAGATCGTTGAAACGTTCAAATAGAAGCAAATAATAAAAACAAATTTTATCGTCGTTTTTTTGCTGTTTTACCTTAAAACGCAATTAAAGCTTTTTAAAAAGGCTGTTTTCTAAATAAGCATTTTCAAGCATTTTAGATCCCTTGAAATCGTTTAAAAGCATATTAATAAAAAATAAAAAATTCGTCGTTTTATGCGTTTACGCGTTAAACGCTGATTAAAATAAAACGTCTGTTAATAAAATAGCTTTTCAAGCATTTTACGTTGAAATCGTTCAAATAGACGCTATTAATAAAAAACGAATAATAAAAAATTTTTTCGTTTTATGCTGTTTTAGCGTTAAAAACGCGAATTTAAAACAAAACGTGCTGTTTTGCTAAAATAAGCATTTTCGCCCTTTTAATCGCTGGCGTTCAAAATGAAGCAATATTTAAAAAAAGATATAAAAATTTTGTCGTTTTATGCTGTTTTACGTTAAAACGCAGATTAAAAGCTCAAAACTGCTGTTTTGCTAAAATAAGCATTTTTCAAGCATTTTTGATCGTTGAAATCGTTCAAATAGAAGCATATTATAAAAACGAATAATAAAAATCGTCGTTTTATGCTGTTTTACGCGTTAAAACGCAGAAAAGCCCCAAAACGTGCTGTTTTGCTTAAAATAAGCATTTTCAAGATTTTAGATCGTTGAAATCGTTCAAATAGACGCAATATTAATAAAAAACGAATAATAAAAATTTCGTCCTATTTATGTTGTTTTACGCGTTAAAACGCTGATTAAAGCTCAAACGTGCTGTTTTGCTAAAATAAGCATTTTCAAGCATTTTAGATAGTTGAAATCGTTCAATAGACGCAATATTAATAAAAACAAATAATAAAAAATTCGTCGTTTTATGCTGTTTTACGCGTTAAAACGCAGATTAAAGCTCAAAACGTGCTGTTTTGCTAAAATAAGCATTTTCAAGCTTTTTTAGATCGTTGAAATTGTTCAAATAGAAGCAATATTAATAAAAACGAATAATAAAATTTCGTCTTTTTTATGCTGTTGGTTTAGGTATTCGATCCATGCTTTATCGCAATGCATTCGGTTTCTACAAGTTCTCTTAATTGGGATCTCTACCCTCGATGAACCTCCATATCTCTTTCTGCAGCCCATAAAGTCGTTTTCCATTTGCTTTGAGAATGATTCCCAATAGCTGTTCTTAACCAGATGAACTAGTTTGTTTGTTTCTTCCCTGATCCTTTTGTACTTACGGTATGTTTGTGCTGTCCTTGTGATCTATACCCAAAAGAAGGCTTTCTTTTCTCGTCACACTTGATTTTAACTTTTTCCGTAAACCATGGTGTTTTCTTACAGAAGTGGTTCCTTTGTGAGGTTCTTCTTCGCCTAAGGCCTTTTTGGGACGATTCTAGTATGTTTTTTTTTATTTTATCCCAGCACCTTCGACGTTGTCCTCTTGTGTTGTTCTGTTGTTAGTGATTTTTTGAGCGAGTCTTCTTTGTATAGGTCTCTAATGGAGTTATCTTGGAGTAATTCCACTTTTGGTTTTGTTGTGGTAGTATTCTGCAACGTTTCTTCTTGCCTATATTATTTATCTTCCACTTGCATAAATTAGGTGGTGGTCGCTTCCGATGTCGGCTGATGTGAGTGCTCTTACATCTATAATTTGCGACGGAGGTATCTTCCTATTGGTGATTACATAATCTATCATTGATTGATGCTGCCTGGTATTATGGAATGTATATTTGTATTGTGGTTTGTGGTTAAAGTAATGTGTTGTTTATGCGCATTTCGCTTGGTAGTGCAAAAGGTCAATTAGCAGTTGTCCATTTTTATTCAAAGTATCCTCGTTGAACCTCTGTTTTGTTCCAGGTATTATTATGTTTCGATTCGGGCATTGAGGTCGCTCAATATCATCGTTGGTTCATTGTCGGGTATTTCATCTAGTACTTCTTGCAGGTCTTTGTAGAATTCTTCCTGATACTCTGAGATCGGTTGTTCTCTGGGCTATATACACTGATTATGTTACTAGTACGATTATTGATCATCAATTTCGCTGCGACGATTCTTGCTGAAACATATTTAAATTCAATTATTTGGTTTACGAGTGTCTTATGTATGAGTATTCCACGCCTTCCTTAGCTCTGGTTTCTCGGCTCACACCGCTATACGCCAGCAGGTATTCTCCTAACACTTGTTGTCCCTTGCCTTTTTATGAGTCTCTTGGATGCAGGGAGATATCTATTTTCCTTTTCTCTCAGTTCTTTCTCTATTTCTTGGTCTCGTTTGTTGATTGAAGTGATGTTCCATGTAGAAATTCTCAATACTTTTCCACGTTTTTCGCTCTGTTCCTAACCTCAATGTTATTCTTGTCCGTTTTCTTCGCTTGGGTCGTCAACGTTGTATCTGTCCTTTTCGAGGCAATGCACTGGGTCCATGAGCGTTTGAACTTGTTTTACCAAGGTTGGTTGCTAGCCAGGCCCTGGAACCTTCCTCCTTTACCCGGGCTTAGGACCGGCAAGCATTTAGATCGTTGAAATCGTTCAAATAGACGCAATATTAATAAAAACGAATAATAAAAATTCGTCGTTTTTATGCTGTTTACGCGTTAAAACGCAGATTAAAAACTCAAAACGTGCTGTTTTGCTAAAATAAGCATTTTCAAGCATTTTAGATCGTTGAAATCGTTCAAATAGACGCAATATTAATAAAAACGAATAATAAAATTTCTTCGTTTTTATGCTGTTTTACGCGTTAAAACGCAGATTAAAGCTCAAAACGTGCTGTTTTGCTAAAATCGTTCAAATAGGCGCAATATTAATAAAAACGAATAATAAAAATTTCGTCGTTTTTTATGCTGTTTTATGCGTTAAAACGCAGATTAAAAGCTCAAAACGTGCTGTTTTCAAAATAAGCATTTTCAAGCATTTTAGATCGTTGAAATCGTTCAAATAGAAGCAATATTAATAAAAACGAATAATAAAAATTCGTCGTTTTTATGCTGCTTTACGCGTTAAAACGCAGATTAAAAGTTCAAAAC
Source organism: Dalotia coriaria (assembly GCF_025399875.1). NCBI lineage: Eukaryota > Metazoa > Arthropoda > Insecta > Coleoptera > Staphylinidae > Dalotia > Dalotia coriaria. The sequence goes on from NW_027048788.1 coordinate 5,256, forward strand.
GTGCTGTTATGCTAAAATAAGCATTTTCAAGCATTTTAGATCGTTGAAATCGTTCAAATAGAAGCAATATTAATAAAAACGAATAATAAAAATTCGTCGTTTTATGCTGTTTTACGCATTAAAACGCAGATTAAAACTCAAAACGTGCTGTTTTGCTAAAATAAGCATTTTCCAGCATTTTAGATCGTTGAAATCGTTTAAATAGAAGTAATATTAATAAAAACGAATAATTAAAAATTCGTTATTTTTATGCTGTTTTACGCGTTAAAACGCAGATTAAAGCTCAAAACGTGCTGTTTTGCTAAAATAAGCATTTTCAAGCATTATAGATCGTTGAAATCGTTCAAATAGACGCAATATATTAATAAAAACGAATAATAAAAATTTCGTAGTTTTTATGCTGTTTTACGCGTTAAAACCCAGAATAAAGCTCACAACGTGCTGTTTTGCTAAAATAAGCATTTTCAAGCATTTTAGATCGTTGAAATCGTTCAAATAGACGCAATATTAAAAAAACGAATAATAAAATTTCGTCGTTTTATGCTGTTTTACGCGTTAAACGCTGATTAAAGCTCAAAACGTGCTGTTTTGCTAAAATAAGCATTTTCAAGCATTTTACATCGTTGAAATCGTTCAAATAGACGCAATATTAATAAACAACGAATAATAATAAATTCGTCGTTTTTATGCTGTTTACGCGTTAAAAACGCAGATTAAAGCTCAAAACTGCTGTTTTACTAAAATAAGCATTTTCAAGCATTTTAGATTGTTGAAATCGTTCAAAACAAAGCAATATTAATAAAAACAATTAATAAAAATTTCGTCGTTTTTATGCTGTTTTACGCGTTAAAACGCAGATTAAAACTCAAAACGTGCTGTCTTGCTAAAATAAGCATTTTAGATCGTTGAAATCGTTTAAATAGAAGCAATATTAATAAAAACGAATAATAAAAATTCGTCATTTTTATGCTGTTTTACGCGTTAAAACGCAGATTAAAAGCTCAAAACGTGCTGTTTTGCTAAAATAAAACATTTTAGATCGTTGAAATGTTCAAATGAAGCAATATTAATAAAAACGAATAATAAAAATTCGTCGTTTTTATGCTGTTTTACGCGTTAAAACGCAGATTAAAAGCTCAAAACGTGCTGTTTTGCTAAAATAAGCATTTTCAAGCATTTTAGATCGTTGAAATCGTTCAAATAGAAGCAATATTAATAAAAACGAATAATAAAAAATTCGTCGTTTTATGCTGTTTTACGCGTTAAAACGCAGATTAAAAGCTCAAAACGTGCTGTTTTGCTACAAATAAGCATTTTCAAGCATTTTTAGATCGTTGAAATCGTTCAAATAGACGCAATATTAATAAAAACGAATAATAAAAATTTCGTCGTTTTATGCTGTTTTACGCGTCAAAACGCAGATTAAGGCTCAAAACGTGCTGTTTTGCTAAAATAAGCATTTTCAAGCATTTTAGATCGTTGAAATCGTTCAAATAGAAGCAATATTAATAAAAAAGAATAATAAAAATCGTCGTTTTATGCTGTTTCACGCGTTAAAACGCAGATTAAACTCGCTCAAAACGTGCTGTTTGGCTAAAATAAGCATTTTCAACATTTTAGATCGTTAAATCGTTTAAATAGAAGCAATATTAATAAAAAAAGAATAAAAAAAATTCGTCATTTTTTGGACGCGTTAAAACGCGTTAAAACCAAACGTGCTTTTTGCTAAAATAAGCATTTTCAAGCATTTTAGATCGTTGAAATCGTTCAAATAGACCCCAAAATTAATAAAAACGAATAATAAAAAAATTTTTGAGTTTTTATGCTGTTTTACGCGTTAAAACGCAGAATAAAACTCAAAACTCTGTTTTTCTAAAATAAGCATTTTCAAGCGTTTTTAGATCGTTGAAATCGTTCAAAAGACGCAAATTTAAAAAAAAACGAATAATAAAATTTTCGTTTTACTGCGCTTTTAAAAAGCAGATTAAAATAAAAAGTGCTGTTTTTTCTAAAATAAGCATTTTTAAGCATTTTAGATCGTTAAAATCGTTCAAATGGCAAAAAAAAAAAAACGAATAAAAAACGTCGTTTTTATGCTGTTTTACGCGTTAAAACGGAATAAAAATCAAAAAGTGCTGTTTTGCTAAAAAGCTTTTCGCATTTTGTCGTTGAAATCGTTCAAATAGACGCAATATTAATAAAAAAAAGAATAATAAAAATTGTCGTTTTTTTTCTGTTTTGCCTAAAACGCAGATTAAAGCTAAAACGTGCTGTTTTGCTAAAAAAAGCATTTTCGCATTTTAGATCGTTGAAATCGTTCAAATAAACCAAAATTTAATAAAAAAGAATAATAAAATTTCGTTTTTTTTTGCTGTTTTACGCTTTAAAAAGCGATTAAAAATCAAAACGTGCTGTTTTGCAAAATAAGCATTTTCAAGCATTTTAGATCGTTTAAATCGTTCAAATAGAAGCAATATTAATAAAAAAAGAATAATAAAAATTTTGTCG
>NW_027048789.1:0-7762 GCF_025399875.1 Dalotia coriaria
TAAAAACTTTTCAGCATTTAGATCGTTAAACGTTAAATACGGCAATTTAATAAAAGAATAATTTTTAAAAAACGTGTTTATCAAATTTTTCGTTAAAAGATTAACTCAAAACGTGCTTTTTTAATACATTTTCAAGCATTTTAGATCGTTGAAATCGTTCAAATAGACGAAATATTATAAAAACGAATAATAAAAATTTCGTCGTTTTTATGCTGTTTTACGCGTTAAAACGCAGATTAAAACTCAAAACGTGCTGTTTTGCTAAAATAAGTATTTTCAAGCATTTTAGTTCGTTGAAATCGTTCAAATAGAAGCAATATTAATAAAAACGAATAATAAAAATTTCGTCGTTTTATGCTGTTTACGCGTTAAAACGCAGATTAAACTCAAAACTGCTGCTTTGCTAAAATAAGCATTTTCAAGCATTTTAGATCGTTGAAATCGTTCAAATAGAGCAATATTAATAAAAAACGAATAATAAAAATTTGTCGTTTTTATGCTGTTTTACGCGTTAAAACGCAGATTAAAGCTCAAAACGTGCTGTTTTGCTAAAATAATCATTTTCAAGCATTTTAGATCGTTGAAATCGTTCAAATAGACGCAATATTAATAAAACGAATAATAAAAATTTCGTCGTTTTATGCTGTTTAACGCGTTAAAACGCAGATTAAAGCTCAAAACGTGCTGTTTTGCTAAAAATAAGTATTTTCAAGCATTTTAGTTCGTTGAAATCGTTCAAATAGAAGCAATATTAATAAAAACGAATAATAAAAATTTCGTCGTTTTTATGCTGTTTTACGCGTTAAAACGCAGATTAAACTCAAAACGTGCGTTTTGCTAAAATATGCATTTTCAAGCATTTTAGATCGTTGAAATCGTTCAAATAGAGCGCAATATTAATAAAAACGAATAATAAAAATTCGTCGTTTTTATGCTGTTTTACGCGTTAAAACGCAGATTAAACTCAAAACGTGCTGTTTTCTAAAATAAGCATTTTCAAGCATTTTAGATCGTTGAAATCGTTCAAATAGAAGCAATATTAATAAAAACGAATAATAAAAATTCGTCGTTTTTATGCTGTTTACGCGTTAAAACGCAGATTAAAGCTCAAAACTGCTGTTTTGCTAATATAATCATTTTCAAGCATTTTAGATCGTTGAAATCGTTCAAATAGAGCAATATTAATAAAAACGAATAATAAAAATTTTGTCGTTTTTATGCTGTTTTACGCGTTAAAACGCAGATTAAAAGCTCAAAACGTGCTGTTTTGCTAAAATAAGCATTTTCAAGCATTTTAGATCGTTGAAATCGTTCAAATAGACGCAATATTACTCAAAACGAATATAAAAATTCGTCGTTTTTATGCTGTTTTACGCGTTAAAACACAGATTAAAGCTCAAAACGTGCTGTTTTGCTAAAATAAGCATTTTCAAGCATTTTAGATCGTTGAAATCGTTCAAATAGAAGCAATATTAATAAAAACGAATAATAAAAAGTCGTCGTTTTTTTGCTGTTTTACGCGTTAAAACGCAGATAAAAGCTCGAAACGTGCTGTTTTTGCTAAAATAAGCATTTTCAAGCATTTTAGATCGTTGAAATCGCTTTAAATAGACGCAATATTAATAAAAACGAATAATAAAAATTCGTCGTTTTATGCTGTTTTACGCGTTAAAACGCAGATTAAAGCTCAAAACGTGCTGTTTTGCTAAAATAATCATTTTCAAGCATTTTAGATCGTTGAAATCGTTCAAATAGACGCAATATTAATAAAACGAATAATAAAATTTCGTCGTTTTATGCTGTTTTTTCGCGTTAAAACGCAGATTAAAGCTCAAAACGTGCTGTTTTGCTAATATGAGCATTTTCAAGCATTTTAGATCGTTGAAATCGTTCGAATAGACGCAATAATATAAACACGAATAATAAAAAATTTTGTCGTTTTATGCTGTTTTACGCGTTAAAACGCAGATTAAAGCTCAAAACGTGCTGTTTTGCTAAAATAAGCATTTTCAAGCATTTTAGATTGTTGAAATCGTTCAAATAGAAGCAATATTAATAAAAGCGAATAAAAAAATTCCTCGACGAAATTCATTTTGAGGCTTTAATCTGCGTTTTAGCAGTAAAACAGCATAAAACGGCATTATTATTCGACACAATATTGCTTCTGTTGAACGATTCAACGATCTACTTTGCTGAAAAATGCTGACACAAACGGCGCGTTCGGCAATCGCTCAAAATGTCAAAGCGACGACATTTATTATTAATGTTGCGTCTGTTGAACGTCCGCTCTTATTTAACGTTTACCAACTTTGTCTGGACGCGATAAAACGCCAACATAAAGCACGACGGTATTATTCGTTTTATTATTGCGATCTAACATTCCGATCTAACGACACAATCTGCGTTTTCCAGCAGCGTAAACTAACATAAAACTGTTTATTATTCATTTTGTAATATTATCTATTTGGGCTGATTTCAACGATAAATAACGAAAACGCAAAACAGCCACGTTTTAACAATGCTGCAACGCGTAAAACGGCGCTTAAGCGCCGCGAATTTTGTATTGAATTTTATTAATATTGCATTATTGGTGACTGGCTGATAAAATAGCAGCCGCTATTTTAACGAAACACCGAGCGGCACGTTTTAACGCGTAAAACAACATAGCGACGAGAATTTTGCGTATTCGTTTTTATTAATATTGCTTCTGTTGGGCGATTCGGCGATCTAAATAAACATTTTTTGGCAAAACAGCGTTGCAACTTTATCTGCGTTTTGTACGTAAGCCAGCAGCAAAACGACGAACACATTATTCGTTTTTGTAATATTGCACCGAACATTTCAACGATAAAATAACAATACTTATTTAGCAAAACGGCGTTGCAACAATGCGTTTTTAGCGTAAAGCTAACATAAAAACGACGAAATTTATTATTCATTTTTTATTAATATTGCGTCTGTTACGATTTCAGCACGTCTAAATAGCGAAAAATATTTAAAACAACACGTTTTTATCTGCGTTTTTAACACAAACAGCATAAAAAGCGACTGAGTATTATTTGTTTTTTGTCAGCGTATATTTAACGATTTTCAGCGATACAATAATGAAAATACTTTATTTAGCAAACAGCGCACGTTTGAGCGCAATGTTTTACACGTAAGCTAACATAAAAGCATTTGAGGCCGACCATTGCGTTTTTATTGTATTGCTATTTGAACGATTTCAACGATGCGCGCTCTTATTTTATGCGCAGCACGTTTGAGCAATGCGTTTAACGTAAGCATAAAAGGCGCGACAGGTACATTATTCGTTTTTAATGTGCGTCTATTGGGCTGTTTGCTTGATAAAATACTGGCTGGCAAAACGCTGCGTTTTGACATCGTTTAGCTGCGTAAAGCAGCATAAAACGACGGTGCACATTCGTTTTTAAATAATGTGCGTTTCCGGCGTTAAAAATGGCAGCTTATTTTTAGCCGGCAATCGTTTTTAACAGCGGCATAAAGCGACGGTACGGTATTCGTTTTGATATTGCTTCTGTTGAACGTTTTCAACGTCTGAAAGCCTTTGTTTTAGCAAACGGCGCTGTTTGGCGCAATCTGCGTTTTAACGCGTGAAACAGTAGGCAATTTATTCGTTTTTTTATTAAGCCTGTGCGTCTGACTGAACATTTCAGCGATAAAATAGCAGCTGTTATTTTAGCAAAACGGCACGTTTGCAATCTGCGTTGTACGTAAAACGGCATACTTTGACAATTTTTATTATTTAGTTTTTATTAATATTGCTACTATTTAACAATTTCAACGATACCGTAGCATAGCATTTTCAAAACAGCTTGCGTTTTAAACGTGCGTTTTTAACGTAAAGAAGCGCTAACGCAAAAACGGCGAGAATTTTATTATTGGACGCAACCAGCTATTATACGGCATTTCAGCGATACCGTAACAGCGACACGTTTTGACATCTGCGTTTTGTGCGTAAAACGGCATAAACGACGGTACATTGGTTTGTAATGTGCTTTCTGTTTGAACGAACAGCGATCTAAAATGGCAAAAATACTTGTTGCAGCAAAACGGCGTTTAATCGCGTTTTTGCGCGTAAATGCGGTGCCATTCGTTTTTATTAATATTTCTGTTGAACGTTTAACATTTAAAATGGCGAAAATGTTTATTTTAGCAAAACAGCCGCGTTGGCAATCTACGTTTTAACGCGTAGTAGCGGCGCGGCTGTTTGAAATTTTATTATTCGTTTTATTAATGTGCGTCTGTTTGAACATTTCAACGATAAATAACGGCATATTTATTTTAACAAAACAGCGTTTTGGCTTTTAATCTGCGTTTTAACGCGTAAACATAAAACGAATTTTTTTGTTATTCGTTTTATTATTATTTAGCTGCTGTTTGAACATTTCAGTCTGGAAGTGGCGTACTTTTTGGCAAACGCACGTTTTGAGCTTTAATCTGCGTTTTTAACGCGTAAAACGGTATAAAACGACGAGGTACATTGTTGGTTTTTTGGTAATATTGCGTCTTTGTTTGGAACGATTTTAGCCATCTAAAATAAAGAAATGATTATTTTGGCAAAACGGCACGTTTTTGAGCTTTAATCTGCGTTTGGCAACGCGTAAAAACTTGGCATAAAAACGACGAATTTTTTTGTTATTCGTTTTTGTTAATATTGCTTCTATTTGAACAATTTCAGCAGTCTGAAATGGCGAAAATGCTTATTTTGGTAAACGGCGCGTTTTTGAGCTTTTAATGCTTGCGTTTTAGCGCGTAAAACAGCATAAAAACGGCGAAATTTTTATTATTTGTTTTGTGTATTTGGCTACTGTTTGAACATTTCACAGCGATCTAAAAATGCTTGAAAATGCTTTATTTAGCAAAACAGCTTGCGTTTTGAGCTTTTAATCTGCGTTTTAACGCGTAAAACAACATAAAACGACGTTTTTTTATTATTCGTTTTTAATTAATATTGCTTCTATTTTGAACGATTTCGGCGATCACAAAATGCTTAAAATGCTTATTTTGGCAAGCAGCGTTTTTTGAGCTTTGTCTGCGTTTAACGCGTAAAAACAGCATAAAACGACGAATTTTTTGGTATTCGTTTTTATTAATATTGCTTCTATTTGAACGGTTTCAACATTTGATCTAAAATGGCGAAAATGTTTATTTTGGCAAAAGCAGCACGTTTTGAGCTTTAATCTGCATTTTAACGCGCGTAAAACAACATACAAAACGACGAAATTTTTTATTATTCGTTTTTTATTAATGTGCGTCTGTTGAACGATTTCAACGTCTAAAATGGCGAAAGTAACTTTATTTTGTAAAACAGCACGTTTTTGAGCTTTTAATGCTTGGTTTTTAGCGCGTGAAACGTAAAAACGACGAATTTTTTGGTATTTGTTTTTTATTAATATTGCTTCTATTTGAACGATTTTAGCATTAAAATGGCGAAAATGCTTATTTTGGCAAAACAGCGTTTTGAGCTTTTGTCTGCGTTTTAACGCGTAGGCAGCATAAAAACGACGAATTTTTGTTATTCGTTTTTATTAATATTCAGCACCTGTTGAACGGTTTCAACGATCACAAAATGCTTGAAAATACTTATTTTAGCAGCAAAACAGCACGTTTTGAGCTTTTGTCTGCGTTTTAACGCATTAAAACAGCATAAAAACGACGAATTTTTTTTTATTATTCGATTTTTATTAATATTGCTTCTATTTGAACGTTCAGCGATCTAAAATGCTTAAAAATGCTTATTTTTAGCAAAACAGCGCGTTTTGAGCTTTAATTTTGCGTTTTTAACGCGTAAAACAGCAAAAACGACGAATTTTTTATTATTCGTTTTATTAGCTCTTCTATTTGAACGATTTTCAACGATGTAAAATGCTTGAAAATGCTTATTTTAGCAAAACAGCACGTTTGAGAAGGCTTTAATCTGCGTTTTAATGCGTAAAACAGCATAAAACGGCGAAATTTTTATTATTCGTTTTTTTATTAATATTGCACGTCTATTTGAACGATTTCAACGATCTAAAATGCTTGAAAATGATTATTTTAGCAAAAACAGCACGTTTTGAGCTTTAATCTGCGTTTTGGCGGCAAACAGCGCAAAAACGACAAAATTTTTTATTATTCGTTTTTATTAATATTGCGTCTATTTGAACGATTTCAACGATCTAAATGCTGAAATGATTATATCAGCCGACAGCACGTTTTGAGCTTTATCTGCGTTTTTACAGCAGTAAACAGCATAAAAACGACGAATTTTTTTTATTATTCGTTTTTTATTAATGTGCTTCTATTTGACCGATTTCAGCGATCTAAAATGCTTGAAAATGCTTATTTTAGCAAAACAGCAGCACGTTTGAGCTTTGTCCTGCACGGCGTAAAACGGCTATAAAACGGCGAAATTTTTATTATTCATTTTTTTTATTATGTTGCTTCTATTTGAACGATTTCAACGATCTAAATGCTTGAAAATACTTATTTTAGCAAAACAGCACGTTTGGGCAATCTGCGTTTTAACGCGTAAAACAACATAAAACGACAGGTACGTATTCCGTTTTATTAATATTGCTTCTATTTGAACAAGTCCAACGATCTAAAATGCTTGAAAATGCTTATTTAGCGGTAAAACAGCACGTTTTGAGCTTTTAATCTGCGTTTAACGCGTAAAACAGCAGCATAAAAACAGCGAAATTTTTATTATTCTTTTTTTATTAATATTGCTTCTATTTGAACGATTTCAGCTTGATCTAAAATAGCAGAAAATGCTTATTTTAGCAAAACAACACGTTTGAGCTTTAATCTGCGTTTTAACGTAAAACAGCATAAACGACGAATTTTTTTATTATTCGTTTTTATTAATATTGCTTCTATTTGAACGATTTCAGCGATCTAAAATGCTTAAAAATGCTTGATACAGCAAAACAGCACGTTTTTGAGCTTTTAATCTGCGTTTTAACGCGTAAAACAACATAAAAGCGGCAATTTTTATTATTCGTTTTTTATTAATAGTAGCTTCTATTTGAACAGTTTCAACGATCTAAAATGCTTGAAAATGTTTATTTTAGCAGCAAAACAATTTTGAGCTTTAATCTACGTTTTAACGCGTAAAACAGCATAAAAACGACGAGAAATTTTTATTGTTCGTTTTTTATTAATATTGCGTCTATTTGAACGATTTCAACGATCTAAAATGCTTAAAATGCTTATTTTAAACAAAACACCCCGTTTTGAGCTTTTTAAACTGCGTTTTAACGCGTAAAACATATAAAAACGACGAAAATTTTTTTTATTCGTTTTATTAATATTGCTTTTATTTGAACGATTTCAACCATCTAAAATGCTTGAAAATGTTTTTTTTAGCAAAACAGCACGTTTGAGCTTTAATCTCGTTTAACGCGTAAAACAGCATAAAAAAGACGAAATTTTTTTTTATTCGTTTTTTTTTAATATTGCTCTATTTGAACAAATTTTAACGATCTAAAATGCTTGAAAATGCTTATTTTAGAAAACAGCACGTTTTGAGCTTTAATCTGGGGGTTAACGCGTAAACAAAGCCATTTTAAAAACGCAAAACGAAAAATTTTCCCATTTTTTTTTTTTTTTTTTATTTTTTGTTTTTAAATTTAAAATTTTTTTGGCCTTTCTTTTTTTGAACGATTTTCAAAGGCCCCCATCTTAAAATGCTTTTTAAAATTTGGGTTATTTTTTAAAAAAACAAAAAAAAACAAACAAACGTTTTTTTGAGCTTTAA
>NW_027048790.1:0-7752 GCF_025399875.1 Dalotia coriaria
AAATTTCCTTTTTTTGTTTTTAAAAAGCATGAAAATTTTGTTTGTAAAAAAGCATTTTCAGCATTTTGTCGTTAAATCGTTCAAATAGAAACTATTAATAAAAACAATAAAAAAATTCGTCTTCTTAAAGCTGTTTTACGCGTTAAACGCGATTAAAACTCAAAACGTGCTTTTTGCTAAAATAAGCATTTTTTAAGCATTTTAGTCGTTGAAATCGTTAAAAAGACGCAATAAAAAAAACGAATTATAAAAATTTCGTCGTTTTATGCTTTTTACTTAAAACGCGAATAAACTCAAAACGTGCTGTTTTGCTAAAATAAGCATTTCAAGCTTTAGATTTGAAATCGTTCAAATAGAAGCAATATTTAAAAAAAAATAATAAAAATTTCGTCGTTTTTATGCAGTTTACGCGTTAAAACGCAGATTAAAGCTCAAAACGTGCTGTTTTGCTTAAAATAAGCATTTTCAAGCATTTTGATGTTGAAATCGTTTTAAATAGAAGCAATATTAATAAAAACGAATAAAAAATTTCGTCGTTTTTGCTGTTTTGCGTTAAAACGCAGATTAAAGCTCAAAACGTGCTGTTTTGCTAAAAAAAGCATTTTCAAGCATTTTAGATCGTAGAAGTCGTTCAAATAGACGCAATATAATAAAAACGAATAATAAAAATTTCGTTTTTAAAAACATTTTCAAATAAGCATTTACGCGTTAAAACGCAGATTAAACTCAAAACGTGCTGTTTTTTCTAAAATAAGCATTTTCAAGCATTTTAGATCGTTGAAATCGTTCAAATAGAACATATTAATAAAAACGAATTAAAATTTCGTGGTTTTATGCTGTTTTAGCGTTAAAACGCTGATTAAACTCAAAACGTGCTGTTTTGCAAAATAAGCATTTTTAAGCATTTTAGATCGTTGAAATCCCTTCAAATAGACGCAATAAAATAAAAACGAATAATAAAAATTTCGTCGTTTTATGCTGTTTACGCGTTAAAAAGCAGAATAAAGCTCAAAACGTGCTGTTTCAAAATAAAATTTTCAAGCATTTTAGATCGTTGAAATCGTTCAAATAGACGCAAATTAATAAAAACGAATAAAAAAAATTTGCGTTTTTATGTGTTTTACGCGTTAAAACGCAGAATAAAACTCAAAACTCTTTTTTCTAAAATAGCATTTTAGATCGTTGAAATCGTTCAAATAGACGTAATAAAATAAAACGAATAATAAAATTTCGTCGTTTTTATGCTGTTTTACGCGTTAAATACGCAGAATAAACTCAAAACGTGCTGTTTTCTAAAATAAGCATTTTTCAAGCATTTAGATCGTTGAAATCGTTCAAATAGACGCAATATTAATAAAAAAAGAAAAATAAAAATTTCGTCGTTTTATGATGTTTTACGCGTTAAAACGCAGATTAAAGCTCGAAAACGTGCTGTTTTAACAAAATAAGCATTTTCAAGCATTTTAGATCGTTGAAATCGTTCAAATAGAAGCAATATTAATAAAAACGAATAATAAAAAATTCGTCGTTCTTATGCTGTTTTACGCGTTAAAACGCAGATTAAAACTCAAAACGTGCTGTTTTGCTAAAATAAGCATTTTCAAGCATTTTAGATCGTTGAAATCGTTCAAATAGACGCAATAAAATAAAAACGAATTATAAAAATTTCGTCGTTTTATGCTGTTTTGCCGTTAAAACGCAGAAGAATAAAACTCAAACGATGGCATTTTGCTAAAATAAGCATTTTCAAGCATTTTTAGATCGTTGAAATCCCGTTCAAATAGAAGCAATATTAATAAAAACGAATAATAAAAATTTCGTCGTTTTATGCAGTTTACGCGTTAAAACGCAGATTAAAGCTCAAAACGTGCTGTTTGCTAAAATAAACTTTTCAAGCATTTTAGATCGTTGAAATCGATTTTAAATAGAAGCAATATTATTAATAAAAGCAGATAATAAAAAATTCGTCATTTTATGCTGTTTACGCGCGTTAAAACGCAGATTAAAACTCAAACGTGCTGTTTTGCTAAAATAAGCATTTTCAAGCATTTTTAGATCGTTGAAATCGTTCAAATGAGCGCAATATTAATAAAAACGAATAATAAAAATTTCGTCGTTTTATGCTGTTTTAAGCGTTAAAACGCAGAATAAAACTCAAAACGTGCTGTTTTTGCTAAAATAAGCATTTTCAAGCATTTTAGATCGTTGAAATCGTTCAAATAAACAATATTATTAAAACGAATAATAAAATTCGTCGTTTTTACATGCTGTTTTACGCGTTAAAACGCAGATTGAAAACTCAAAACGTGCTGTTTTGCTAAAATAAGCATTTTCAAGCATTTTAGATCGTTGAAATCGTTCAAATAGACGCAATATTAATAAAAACGAATAATAAAAAATTCGTCGTTTTTTTTATGCTGTTTTACGCGCGTTAAAACGCAGATTAAAGCTCAAACGTGCTGTTTTAAAATAAAGCATTTTTCAAGCATTTTAGATCGTCAGAAATCACGTTCAAATAGACGCAATAAAAATAAAAAACAGATAATAAAAATTTCGTCGTTTTTTTATGCTGTTTTACGCGTTAAAACGCAGAATAAAGCTCAAAACGTGCTGTTTTGCTAAAATAAAGCATTTTCAAGCATTTTAGATCGTTGAAATCGTTCAAGTAGACGCAATATTAATAAAAACGAATAATAAAAAATTTCGCCGTCGTTTTTATGCTGTTTACGCGTTAAAACGCAGATTAAAGCTCAAATCGATGCTGTTTTGCTAAAATAAGCATTTTCAAGCATTTTAGATCGTTGAAATCGTTCCAAATAGAAGCAATATTAATAAAAACGAATAATAAAAATTCGTCGTTTTTTTATGCTGTTTTACGCGTTAAAACGCAGATTAAAAGCTCAAAACGTGCTTTGTTTTGCTAAAATAAGCATTTTCAAGCATTTTTAGATCGTTGAAATCGTTCAAATAGACGCAATATTAATAAAAACAAATGGCAAAATTTCGTCGTTTTTATGCTGTTTTACGCGTTAAAACGCTGATTAAAACTCAAAACGTGCTGTTTTTGCTAAAAATAAGCATTTTCAGCATTTTTAGATCGTTAAGAATCGTTCAAATAGACGCAATATTAATAAAAACGAATAATAAAAAATTCGTCGTTTTATGCTGTTTACGCGTTAAAACGCAGATTAAAAGCTCAAATCATTATGTTTTGCAAAATAAAAATTTTTTTTTGGAACGTTAAACGCGTTAAAAAAAACGCTTTTTTAAAATAAAAATTTTTGCTTTTTATACGTTAAAAGTTTAAAGGCAAATAAAGAAATAAAATTGCTTTTTGCTTTTAGCTTTAAACATTAAATTAAGTTTAAATAGAGCTTTTTAAAAAATAAAATTTGCTTTTTTATCATTTTCCGTTAAACGCAATTAAAAGAAAACCGTATAAAAATATGCTTTTTTAAGCTTTTTAACGTTAAAACCCTTAAATAAAGCTTTTTAAAAAGAATTTAAAATTTGTCATTTTTATGCTGTTAACCCTTAAAAGAGAATAAAATAAACGTAATTTTGCTTTATTGTTTTGCTTAAACGGAAATCAAAAAATTTTTTTAAAAAGTTAAAAATTTTGAATTTTTTTAAAAAATAAAACGGGTTTTGAAAATAAAATTTTAAAGCTTTAAACGTTAAAACGTTCGTAAAATTTATAAAACTTAAAAAAATTGAAATCGTTTTATGCTGAAAAGCGTTAAAACGCGTTTTTAAAGCTCAAAACGGGGTTTTTTTGCTTTTAAAAAAAGCATTTTTTAAGCATTTTTTGATCGTTGAAATCTTCAAATAGACCCAATATTAGTAAAAAAGAATAAACAAAAATTCGTCGTTTTATGCTGTTTTTCGCGTTAAAACGCAGATTAAAAAACTCAAAACTTTGTTTTTAAAAGCATTTTCAAGCATTTTTAGATCGTTGGGAAAACGTTCCAAATAGAAGCAATAATTTAAAACGAATAATAAAAAAAAATTTGTCGTTTTTTTGCTGTTTTTTTCGCGTTAAAAAGCGAAATTAAAAAAACAAAACGTGCTGTTTTGCTAAAATAAGCATTTTTTAAGCATTTTTAGATCGTTGAAATCGTTTAAAAAAAGAAGCAATATTAATAAAAAAACGAATAATAAAAAGCTTTTAAAGCTGTTTTCGCGTTAAAACGCAGATTAAAGCTCAAAACGTTGTTTTGCTAAAATAAAGCATTTTTAAGCATTTTTTGATCGTTGAAATCGTTCAAATAGACGCAATATTAATAAAAACGAATAATAAAAATTTTCGTCGGAAAAGCTGTTTTTCGCGTTAAAACGCAGATTAAAACTCAAAAAGTGCTGTTTTTCTAAAATAAAACATTTTCAAACATTTAAAATCGTTGGGGAAAACGTTCCCAAAAAGAAGCAATATTAATAAAACGGGAAAAATAAAAAATTCGTCGTTTTTTTGCTGTTTTTCGCGTTAAAACGCAGATTTTAAACTCAAAACGGTGCTGTTTTGCTAAAAAAAAGCATTTTTCAAAAACATTTTTGATCGTTAAAAAACGTTCAAATAGACCCCAATATTAATAAAAACAAATAATAAAAAATTTCCCTTTTTTATGCTGTTTTAGCGTTAAAAGCGATTAAAACTAAAACGTGCTGTTTTTTCCAAAAAAAAAACATTTTCAAACATTTTTGATTCGTTGAAATCGTTCAAATAGACGCAATATTTAAAAAACGAATAATAAAAAAATTTGTCGTTTTTTTGCTGTTTTACGCGTTAAAACGCAGATTAAAACTCAAAACGTGCTGTTTTGCTAAAAATAAAAGCACTTTTTAAGCATTTTTTGATCGTTGAAATTTGTTTTAAATAGAAGCAATATTAATAAAAACGAATAAAAAATTCTCGTTTTTTTGCTGTTTTGCCCTTAAAACGCAGATTAAAACTCAAAATTTTTGCTGTTTTGTTAAAATAACATTTTCAAACATTTTTTAGATCGTTGAAATCGTTCAAATAGAAACAATATTAATAAAAACGAAAAATAAAAAAATTTGTCGATGCTGTTTACGCGTTAAAACGCAGATTAAAACTCAAATCGTGCTTTTTTTTTCCTTTTAAAAAAAGCATTTTGAAGCATTTTAAATCGTTAATTCGTTCCAAAAAGAAACAATATTTAAAAAAAAGGGAAAAAAAAAAATTTTTTCGTTTTTATGCTGTTTTACGTTAAAACGCAGATTAAAAAAACAAAACGTGCTGTTTTGCTAAAATAAGCATTTTTTAAAAACATTTTTGGGGGGTTGAAATCCCCTTCAAAATAGACGCAATATTAATAAAAAAGAATAATAAAATTTTTTGTCTTTTTATGCTGTTTTACCCCGTTAAAACGCAGATTAAAGCTCAAATCTTGCCCTTTTTCAAAAATAAGCATTTTTTAAGCATTTTAAATCGTTGAATTCGTTCAAATAGAAGAATATTAATAAAAAAGAAAAATAAAAAAAATTTTTTCCCCTTTTTATGCTTTTTTTACACGAAAACGCAGATTAAAAACTCAAAAAAGTGCTGTTTTGCTTTAAAATAAAACATTTTCCAAGCTTTTTTGATCGTTGGAAATTTGTTCAAATGACCCAATAAAAAAAAACGAATAATAAAAAAATTTCGTCGTTTTTTTTGCTGTTTTACGCGTTAAAAGCCCCAGAATAAAACTCAAAACTTTTTTGCTAAATTAAGCATTTTTAAAAAATTTAGATCGTTGAAATCGTTCAAATAGACGCAATATTAATAAAAACGAATTAAAAAAACGTCGTTTTTAAAATTTCTGTTTACGCGTTAAAAACGCAGATTAAAACTCAAAACTGCTGTTTTTTTCTAAAAAAAAGCATTTTCCCAAACCCTTTTAGTTCGTTTTTAAATCGTTCAAATGAAGCAATATTAAAAAAAAGAATAATAAAATTTCCCTCGTTTTTTTTTTCTGTTTTACGCGTTAAAAAGCAGATTAAAACTCAAAAAGTTTTTTTGCTAAAATAAAAACTTTTCCCAAACTTTTGAAACCCTTTTAAATCGTTTTTAAAAAAGAAACTATTTAAAAAAAACGAATAATAAAAAAATTTGTCATTTTATGCTTTTTTTTACGCGTTAAAACGCAGGTTAAAAAACCCCAAAAAAGTGCTGTTTTTTAGGGAAAAAGCTTTTCAAGCATTTTTTGATCGTTGAAATTTGTTCAAATAGACGCAAAAATAAAAACGAATAAAAAATTCCGTCGTTTTTGTATTTTACGCGCGTTAAAACGCAGATTAAAACAAAATCGTGCTGTTTGCTAAAATAAGCATTTTCAAGCATTTTAGATCGTTGAAATCGTTCAAAATAGAAGCAATATTAATAAAAAACATGTTCGCGTTAAGCTTGATTAAAAACTCAAAACGTGCTGTTTTGCTGTCATTTATTTCAAAGCATTTTAGATCGATTAAAATAATTCCGAAGCGGGCATGGCAAAACGAATGGCAAAGTACGTAGTTTTGTACTGTTTTGCATTAAAGCACGGGTAGCTTCAAAACATTGCTGTTTTGCTGAAGCTCCGCTTTTAAAGCATTTTTTGGTCGTTTGTCGGTTTGACAGAAGCAGCAGCTGGCAAAACGTGAAATTTAATGTTTTTTGTACTTTGTTTGCGTTAAAAACGTTAGCTTTCCAAGCCATTGCTTTAAAGCAAACATTTCGGCGCATTTTGGTTTGAAAATGGGTTCCGAAGCCGGGCACGGCAAAATAAAAACGGTAAAATTTTAATTGGTTTTGCGGCGACGCGTTAAAACGCAGAATAAAAGCGCAAAACGCATTGCTGTTTTACTAAAAATAAACATTTTCAAGCATTTTAGATCGTTGAAATCGTTCAAATAGACGCAATATTAATAAAAAACAAATAATAAAAATTTCGTCGTTTTATGCTGTTTTACGCGTTAAAACGCTGGGGTCAAAAGCTCAAAACGTGCTGTTTGCGCTAAAATAAAACATTTTCAAGCATTTTTAGATCGTTGAAATCATTCAAATAGACGCAATATTAATAAAACGATAAATAAAAAATTCGTCGTTTTTATATGCTGTTCCGTTAAAACGCTGATTAAACTCAAACGCGTGCTGTTTTTGCTAAAATAAGCATTTTTCAAGCATTTTTAGATCGTTGAAGTCGTTCAAATAGTACCGTAAAATAAAAACAGATAATAAAAGAACAAATGAATTTTATGCATTTTTACGCGTTAAAACGCAGATTAAAGCTCAAAACGGTGCTGTTTTGCTAAAATAAGCATTTTCAAACATTTTAGATCCGTTTGGAAATCGTTCAAATAGACGCAATATTAATAAAAAACAAATAATAAAAATTTCGTAGTTTTTGCTAATGCTGTTTTACGCGTTAAACGCGCTGATTTAGCAGCTCAAAACGTGCTGTTTTTGCTAAAATAAGCATTTTCAAGCATTTTTAGATCGTTGAAATCGTTCAAAATAGACGCAATATTAATAAAAACGGAATAATAAAAATTTCAGTGCGTTTTTATGCTGTTTTACGCGTTAAAACGCAGATTAAAACAAACGTACTGTTTTGCTAAAATAAACATTTTCAAGCATTTTAGATCGTTGAAATCGTTTTACAAATACGGCAATATTAATAATAAAAACGGAAAAGCGAAAATAAAAAAATTCGTCGTTTTTATGCTGTTCGCGTTAAACGGGTCAAAAAGCTCAAAACGTGCTGTTTGCTAAAA
>NW_027048791.1:0-7740 GCF_025399875.1 Dalotia coriaria
TTTTTTCGTTTTTTTTTTATTCTTCTTTTTCTTTAAAAAAAATGCGAAATCTTTTTTTGGGTTTTAGCTTTAATTTTTTTTTAAAAAAAACTAAAAAAAGCTTTTTTTTTAACGTTTTATTAAATTGTTTTTTTTAACGAAACACCCAATTTTTAAAATCTTTTTAAAAAAGCCCTTTTATTTAACGTTTAACGGTAAAAACCTAAAAGCAAAATTTTTTTTTTTTTTTTTTTTTTTACCTTTTAACGTTTAACGCAAAAAACGAAAAGTTTTTTTTTAAAAAGAGTTTTTAGTTTTAAGCGTTTTAACGAAAAAATAAAAACAGTTTTTTTAAATTTGTTTTAATAAAGCTTACGAACATTTACGTTTATTAATATTGCTTCTATTTGAACGATTTCAAATGCTTGAAAATGCTTGAAAATGCTTATTTTAGCAAAACAGCACGTTTTTGAGCTTTAAATCTGCGTTTTAACGCGTAAAGACTAAAATGCGAATTTTTATGATTCGTTTTTATTAATATTGCTTCTAGTTTGAACGATCTTTAACGATCTAAATAGCTGAAAATGCTTATTTTTAGCAAACGGTTTTGAGCTTTAATCTGCGTTTTAACCGTAAAACAGCTAAAACGACGAAATTTTTTATTATTCGTTTTATTAATATTGCTTTATTGACGATTTCAACGATCAAAATGCTTGAAAATGCTTATTTTTAGCAAAACAGCACGTTTTGAAGCTTTAATCGTTTTAACGCGTAAAAATATAAGCGACAGATTTTTATTTATCTTTTTATTAATATTGCTTCTATTTGAACGAAATTTCAACGATCTAAAATGCTGAAATGCTTATTTTAAGCAAAACAGCACGTTTTGAGCTTTTTAATCACGTTTTAACGCGTAAAACAGCATAAAACGAAAAGTATTATTCGTTTTATTAATATTGCGTCTATTTAACGATTTCATTCAAAAGCTAAAAATGATTATTTTTATGCTAAAAGCACGTTTTGAGCTTTTAATCTGCCCTTTGAACGCGTAAAACACATAAAACGACGAATTTTTTATTATTTTTTTATTAATATTGCTTCTATTTGAACGATTTCAACGATCTAAAATGCTTGAAAATGCTTATTTTAGCAAAACAGCACGTTTTGAGCTTTAATCTGCGTTTTAACGCGTAAAACAGCATAAAAAAGACGAAATTTTTATTATTCGTTTTTTATTAATATTGCGTCTATTTGAACGATTTCAACGATCTAAAATGCTTGAAATGCTTATTTTAGCAAAAGCACGTTTTGAGCTTTAATCTCGTTTTAAGCGTAAAACAGCATAAAACGACAAATTTTTATTATTCGTTTTTATTAATAGTTCGTCTATTTAAACGTTTCAACGATCTAAAATGCTTGAAAATGCTTATTTTGAAAACGCGTTTTGAGCTAATCTGCGTTTTAAAGCGTAAAAACATAAACGACATTTATATTATCGTTTTTATTAATATTGCTTCTATTTAGCAATTTCAACGATCAAAATGCTTTTAAAATGCTTATTTAGCAAAACAGCACGTTTTGAGCTTTAATCTGCGTTTTAAGCGTAAAACAGCTTAAAATGACGAATTTATTATTTATTCGTTTTTATTAATATTGCTTCTATTTGAACGTTCAACGATCTACAATGCTTGAAAATGCTTATTTTAGCAAACAGCACGTTTTGAGCTTAATCTGCGTTTTAACGCGTAAACGCATAAAACGACAAATTTTATTATTCGTTTTATTAATATTTGCTTCTATTTGAACGATTTCAACGATCTAAAATGCTGAAATGCTTATTTTAGAAAACAGCACGTTTTGAGCTTTAATCTGCGTAACGCGTAAAACAGCATAAAACGACGATTTTATTATTCTGTTTTATTAATATTGCTTCTATTTGAACGATTTCAACGATCTAAAATGCTTGAAAATGCTTATTTTAGCAAAAACAGCACGTTTTTGGAAAATCTGCGTTTTTTAAAGCGTAAAACAGCATAAAAAAGACGAATTTTTATTATTCGTTTTTTTTAAAATTTTTTCTATTTGAACGTTTCCCCGACCCAAAAAGCTTGAAAAAAGCTTATTTTAGCAAAACAGCCCTTTTGAGTTTAATTTTGCGTTTTAACGCGTAAAAAAGCATAAAAAAGGAAATTTTTATTATTCGTTTTTATTTTATTCTTTTGGGTTTAACGATCTAAAATGCTTGAAAAAGCTTATTTTAGCAAAAAAGCACGTTTTTAGCCAATCTGCGTTTTTTAAAGCGTAAAACAGCATAAAAAAGACGGGTTTTTTTTTTTTCGTTTTTTTTAAAAATTGCTTTTATTTGGCGATTTCAACGGTCAAAAAGCTTGAAAAAGCTTATTTTTGAAAACAGCCCTTTTGAGCTTTAATCTGCGTTTTAACCCTAAAAAAGCAAAAAAGACGGGGTTTTAAATTTTTCGTTTTTTTTTTAAAAACGGAAAGATTTCAACGATCCAAAAAAGCTTGAAAATGCTTATTTTTGAAAACCGCACGTTTTGAGCTTTTTAAACTGCGTTTTTTAACCCTAAAACAGCAAAAAACGACGAATTTTTTTTTTTGGGTTTTTTTTAATTTTTGGGGTTTTTTGAAAAAGATTTCAACGTCCCAAAATAGCGGTTTTTTTTAGCAAAACAGCACGTTTTTAGCAACGCGTTTTTTTCCCCGTAAACAACAAAAAAGACGAAATTTTTTTTATTCGTTTTTTTTAATATTTCGTCTATTTGAACGTTTCAACGATCTAAAATGTTTTAAAATGTTATTTTAGCAAAAAAAAACACGTTTTTAGCTTTAATCTGCGTTTTAACCCCGTAAAAACAATTTTTTATTTTTTTTATTTTGCTTCTATTTGAACGGTTTTAACGATCAAAATGCTTGAAAATCTTATTTTAAACAAAACAGCAGTTTTTTAGCTTTTTAAACTGCGTTTTTAAAGCGCCCCAGCAAAACACGAAATTTTTTTTCCCTTTTATAAATATTGCGTCTATTTGAACGGGGTTTCAACGATCTTTTTAAAAAGAAAAAACAGCACGTTTTGGTTTAAAACTGCGTTTTAACCCCGTAAAAACAAATTTTTTTTTTAATATTGCTTTTATTTGAACGATTTCAACGATCTAAAAGGGGAAAATCTTATTTTAGCAAAACAGCGTTTTGAGCTTTTAATCTGCGTTTTTTAAAGCGTAAACAGCAAAAAAGACGAAATTTTTTTTTCGTTTTTTTTTTAATAATTTCGTCTTTTGAACAAATTTTAACGATCTAAAATTTTCAAAAAGGCCAAAACGTTTTTTGGGGGAAAACCCGCGTTTTTAAATTTTAAAAAGCAAAAAAAGGCCCAATTTTTTTTATTCGTTTTTTTTAATTTGCGTCTATTTTGGGGAAAATTTTAACGTCTAAAAAGGCCGAAAATGCTTATTTTTGCAAAAACAGGGACGTTTTTTAGGGTTTAATCTGGTTTTTAAAGTTAAAAAAACCCTAAAACGGGAAATTTTTTTATTCGTTTTTTTTAATATTGCGTCTATTTAAACGATTTCAACGATCTAAAATGCTTTGAAAATGTTATTTTAGCAAAACAGCACGTTTTGAGCTTTAATCTGCGTTTTAACGCGTAAACAGCATAAAAACGACGAATTTTTATTATTCGTTTTTACATTATTGCTTCTATTTGAACGATTTAACGATCTAAAATGCTGAAAATGCTTATTTTAGCAAAACAGCACGTTTTGAGCTTTACCCGGCGTTTTAACGCGTAAAACAGCATAAAAACGACGAAATTTTTATTATTCGTTTTGCCAATATTGTTTATTTGAACGATTTCAACGATCTAAAATGCTTGAAAATGCTTTATTTTAGCGTTAAAACAGCACGTTTTGAGTTTAATCTGCGTTTAACGCGCGTAAACAGCATAAAACGACGAATTTTATTATTCGTTTTTATTAATATTGCGTCTATTTGAACGTGATTTCAACGATCTGAAAATGCTTCTGAAAATGCTTATTTTAGCAAAAACAGCACGTTTTGAGCTTTAATCTGCGTTTTAACGCGTAAAACAGCATGCAAAAACGACTTAAAATTTTTATTATTCGTTTTTATTAATATTGCGTCTATTAGAACGATTTCAACGATCTAAAATGCTTGAAAAATGCTTATTTTAGCAAAACCGCAACAGTTTTGAGTTTTAATCTGCGTTTTAACGCGTGTAAAACAAAAGTATAAAACGACGAATTTTTTAATATTCGTTTTTTATTATTATTGCTTCTATTTGAACGATTTCAACGATCTAAAATGCTTCGAAAATGCTTTATTTTGTGCTAAAACAGCACGTTTTGGCGCTTTAATCTGCGTTTTAACGCGTAAAACAGCTTAAAACGACGCAGGCCTTTATTATTCGTTTTTATTAATATTGCGTCTATTTTGAAACGGGATTTCAACGATCTAAAATGTTTGAAAATGATTATTTTAGCAAAACAGCTACCGTTTTGAGTTTTAATCTGCGTTTTGCGCGTAAAACATTTTTATTTAATATGCTTCATTTGAACGATTTCAACGATCTAAAATGCTTGAAAATCTATTTGTGCTAAAACAGCATGTTTTGAGCTTTTAATCTGCGTTTTAACGCGTAAAAACAGCTAAAACGACGAAATTTTTATTATTCGTTTTTATTAATATTGCGTACCGCATTGTCGATTTCAACGATCTAAAATGCAAACAGCACGTTTCGGTTTTTAATCTGCGTTTTAACGCGTAAAACAACAGCATAAAACGACGATTTTTTATTATTCGTTTTTATTAATATTGCGTCTATTTGAACGATTTCAACGCGATCTAAAAATGCTTGAAAATGCTTTTATTTTAGCAAAACAGCACGTTTCGAGTTTTAATCTGCGTTTAACGCGTAAAACAGCATAAAAACGACGCATATTTTTATTATTCGTTTTTATTAATATTGCGTCTATTTAAACGATTTCAACGATCTAAAAATGCTGAAAATGCTTATTTTAAAGAAAACAGCACGTTTTGAGCTTTAATCTGCGTTTTAACGCATGCAAACAGCTTAAAACGACGAAAATTTTTATTATTCGTTTTTATTAATATTGCGTCTATTTGAACGATTTCAACGATCTAAAAATGCTTGAAAATGCTTATTTTAGCAAAACAGCACGCGGAGCTTTAATCTGTTTAACGCGTAAAACAGCATAAAACGATGTTATTTACCTGTTTTATTAATATTGCGTCTATTTAAACGATTTCCCAACGATCTAAAATGCTTGAAAAATGCTTATTTTGTGCTAAACAGCACGTTTTGAGTTTTTAATCTGCGTTTTAACGCGTAAAACAAAGCATAAAAACGACGAATTTTTTATTATTCGTTTTATTAATATTGCTTCTATTTGAACGATTTCAACGATCTAAAATGCTTGAAAATGTGCTTATTTTAGCAAAACAGCACGTTTTGAGCTTTAATCTGCGTTTTAACGCATAAAACAGCTTTAAAAACGACGAAATTTTTATTATTCCGTTTTTATTAATATTGCGTCTATTTGAACGATTTCAACGATCTAAAATGTTTGAAAATGATTATTTTAGCAAAACAGCACGTTTTGAGCTTTAATCTGCGTTTTAACGCGCGTAAAACATTTTATTACTTAGTTTATTTGAACGATTTCAACGATCTAAAATGCTTGAGTACCATTTTGTTAAAAACAGCATGTTTTGAGCTTTAATCTGCGTTTTAACGCGTAAAACAGCTTAAAACTGACGAAATTTTTATTATTCGTTTTATTAATATTGCGTCTATTTGAACGATTTCAACGATCTAAAAATGCAAAACAGCACGTTTTGAGTTTTAATCTGCGTTTAACAAGTAGCGTAAAACAGCACATAAAACGACGATTTTTTTATTATTCGTTTTTTATTAATATTGCGTCTATTTGAACGATTTCAACGATCTAAAATGTTTAAAATGCTTATTTTAGCAAAACAGCACGTCAGTTTTGAGTTTTAATCTGCGTTTTAACGCGTAAAAACAGCATAAAATCGACGCATACTTTTATTATTCGTTTTTACAATATTGCGTCTATTTAAACGATTTCAACGATCTAAAATGCTTGAAAATGTTTTATTTTAGCAAAACAGCACGTTTTTGAGCTTTAATCTGCGTTTTAACGCGTAAAACAGCATAAAAACGACGAATTCTTTATAATTCGTTTTATTACTATTGCTTCTATTTTTGAACGATTTCAACGATCTAAAAATGTTTGAAAATGATTATTTTAGCAAAAACAGCACGTTTTTGAGCTTTAATCTGCAAGTGTTTTAACGCGTAAAAACATTTTTTTTATTAATATTGCTTCTATTTGAACGATTTCAACGATTCAAAATGCTTTGAAAAACGTATTTTGTAGCAAAACAGCATGTTTTGAGTTTTAATCTGCGTTTTAACGCGTAAAACAGCTAAAACGACGAAATTTTTATTATTCGTTTTTATTAATATTGCGTCTATTTGAACGATTTCAACGATCTAAAATGTTGAAAAATGCTTATTTTTAGCAAAACAGCACGTTTTGAGTTTTAATCTGCGTTTTAACGCGTAAAAAAAGCATAAAAACGTCGAATTTTTTATTATTCGTTTTTTATTAATATTGGTTTTATTTGAACGATTTCAACGATCTAAAAAAGCTTGAAAATGCTTATTTTAGCAAAACAGCACGTTTTGAGTTTAATCTGCGTTTTAACGCATAAAAAGCTTAAAAAACGACGAAATTTTTATTATTCGTTTTTATTAATATTGCGTCTATTTGAAACGATTTTAAGATCTAAAATGTTTAAAATGCTTATTTTAGCAAAACAGCACGTTTTGAGCTTTAATCTGCGTTTTAACGGCGTAAAACAGCATAAAAACGACGAAATTTTTATTATTCGTTTTTATTAATATTGCGTCTATTTGAACGATTTCAACGATCTAAAATGCTTGAAAATGCTTATTTTAGCAAAAAAAGCACGTTTTGAGCTTTTAATCTGCGTTTTAACGCGTAAAAAAGCATAAAAAAGACGAATTTTTATTATTCGTTTTTTTAATATTGCTTCTATTTTAACGATTTAAACGATCTAAAATGCTTGAAAATGCTTATTTTAGCAAAACAGCACGTTTTGAGCTTTAATCTGCGTTTTTAAAGCGTAAAACAGCATAAAAAAACGACGAAATTTTTATTATTCCCTTTTTATTAATATTGCGTCTATTTGAACGATTTCAACGATCTAAAATGCTTGAAAATGCTTATTTTAGCAAAACAGCACGTTTTGAGATTTAATCTGCGTTTTAACGGCGAAAACAGCAAAAACGACGAATTTTTTTATTATTCGTTTTTTTTAATATTGTTCTATTTGAACGATTTCAACGATCTAAAATGTTGAAAATGTTTTTTTTAGAAAACAGCACGTTTTTAGCTTTAATCTGCGTTTAACGCGAAAAAAGCATAAAAAACACGAATTTTTTATTATTCGTTTTTTTTAATTTTCTATTTGAACGATTTCAACGATCTAAAATGGAAAATGTTATTTTAGCAAAACAGCACGTTTTGAGTTTTTTTAAACTGCGTTTTTAACGCGTGAAACAGCATAAAAAAAGACGAATTTTTTTTTATTCGTTTTTTTTTTTTAAAATTAAAATAAAATTTTAAAAAAATTTTCCCTTTTTTTTTGGAACGG
>NW_027048792.1:0-7739 GCF_025399875.1 Dalotia coriaria
TTTTATTCGTTTTTAAACTTTTAAAATTTAAATTTTTTTTAAAATGCTTTTTTACAAAACAAGTTTAGCTTTAATTTCTTTTTTTTCAAAACACAAAAAGGAAATTTTTTTTTCGTTTTTTTTTAAAAGCTAGAAAGATTTAACGTTAAAAATTTGCTTTTTTAAAAAAAAAAAGCTTTTTTGGGGTTTTAAGCTAAAAAAGCTTTAAAAAGCGAAAATTTTTTTTTTTTTAAATTTTTTTTCTTTTTTTAAATTTGTCAAAAATTAAAAACATTTTTGAAAAAGCCTTTTATTTAACGCGTTTTAACCTAAACCTAAAAAAGCGAAAACGTTTTTTTTTATTGTTTATTTAAAATTTCCATTTAAAAATTAAAATCTTTTTTTTAAAAAGCCTTTTTAGCAATTGGTTTTTTAAAGCGTTTTAAAAAAAAAAAACAAAAATTTTTTTTTTTTTTTTTGCTTTAACGATTAAAATCAAAATTTTTTGAAAAGCCTTTTTTACATTTTTTTAACGCGTAAAAAACCTAAAAAAGAAAAAAATTTTTTTTTTTTTTTTTTTTTTTGCGTCTTTTGAAGTTTCAAATTTAAAAAGGAAAATTTTTTTAAAAAAAAAACCCTTTTTAGCTTTTTCTGCGTTTTAACGCGTAAAACAGCATAAAACGCAATTTTTTTTTTCGTTTTTTTTTCTTAGAACGATTTCAACGATCTAAAATGCTTGAAAATGCTTATTTTGCAAAACAGTACGTTTGAGGCTTTATTCTGCGTTTTTAACGCGTAAAAACAGCATAAAACGACGAAATTTTTATTATTCGTTTTATTTTTATTGCGTCTATTTAGCGGAACGATTTCAATGATCTAAAATGCTTGAAAATGCTTATTTAGCAAAACAGCACGTTTGAGCTTTAATCTGCGTTTTAACGCGTAAACAGCATAAAAACGACGAAGATTTTTATTATTCGTTTTGGTAATATTGCGTCCATTTGAACGATTTCCAACGATCTAAAATGTTTGAAAATGCTTATTTTTAGCAAAACAGCGTTTTTGGGCTTTTAATCTACGTTTTGCTGCGTAACAACATAAAAACGACGTTTTTATTGTGTTTTTGTATATTTGCTTCTATTTGAACGATTTCAACGATCTAAAATGCTTGAAAATACTTGTTTTGGCAAAACAGCACGTTTTGAGCTTTAATCTGCGTTTTAACGCGTAAAAACAGCGCATAAACGACGAATTTTTTATTATTGGAACATTAATATTGCTTCTATTTGAACAGATTTCCAGCGATCGTCTTGAAAATGCTTTAAAACAGCGATTTGAAACTTTAATCTACGTTGCTGCGTAAAACAGCATAAAACGACGAAATTTTGTTATTCGTTTTTAATTAATATGCGTCTATTTGAACGATTTCAACGATCTTCGTCGCGAAAATGGCATTTTGGCAAAACAGCACGTTTGAGCTTTCTGCGTTTTAACGCGTAAAACAGCAAACGGCAAAATTTTTATTATTCGTTTTAATTAATATTTGAACGATTTCCATGTGATCTAAAATGCTTGAAAATGCTTATTTTAGCAAAACAGCGTTTGACCTTTATTCTGCGTTTTAACGCGTAAAACAGCATAAAACGGCCAGAAATTTTATTATTCGTTTTTTATTTTATTACGTCTATTTGAACGGTTCGAAATGCTTGAAAATGCTTCTTTTAGCAAAACGGCGTTTACGGCGCGATACGTTTTTTAACGCGTAAAACAGCATAAAACGACGAATTTTTTATTCGTTTTGTCGTAGCTATTTGAACGCGATTTCCAGCAGAACAAATGCTGGTAACTTATTTTTGTCGGCACGTTTGAGCTTTAATCTGCGTTTTAACGCGTAGGCATATAAAACATTGAAATTTTTATTATTCGTTTTATTAATATTGCGTCTGTTTGGGCAGTTTCAGCGATCTAAAATGCTTGAAAATGCTTATTTTAACCAAAATTTTGAGCTTTATTCTGCGTTTTAACGCGTAAAACAGCAAAACGACAGAAATTTTCATGGTTTTTATTTTTATTGCATCTATTTGACGATTTCAACGATCTAAAATGCTTGAAAATGTCTGTTGTAAAACAGCGTTTTGAGGCTTTAATCTGCGTTTTAACGCGTAAAACCTTTTCAAAAACGGCAAATTTTTATTATTGCGTTTTGTTAAATATTGCGTCCATTTTGAACGATTTCAACGATCTAAAATGTGAAAATGCTTATTTTAGCAAAACAGCACGTTTTGGGCCTTGTCTGCGTTTAACGCGTAAAACAGCAAAACGACGAAATTTTTATTATTCGTTTTTAATTAATATTGCGTCTATTTGAACGATTTCAACGATCTAAAATGCTTGAAAGTACTTTAGCAAAACAGCACGTTTTGGTATTCACGTTTAACATGAAACAGCACAAAACGACAGAAATTTTTTATTATTCGTTTTTTTATTTTTATTTGCGTCTGTGAAGACGATTTCAACGATCACAAATGGCAGAAATGCTTATTTTAGCAAAACAGCACGTTTTGAGCTTTAATCTGCGTTTGTTTTGTAAAAACAGCGCCAAAGCGGCAAGATTTTATTATTCGTTTTTATTAATATTGCTTCTATTTGAACGATTTCCAGCGATCTAAAATGCTTGAAAATGTATTTTGGCAAAACAGCGTTTTGAGCTTTAATCTGCGCTTTTAACGCGTAAAACAGCATAAAACGGCGCGTTTTTATTGTTCGTTTTTATTTTTTATTGCGTCTGTTGAACGGTTCAGCGATCTAAAATGCTTGTCATATTTAGCAAAACAGCACGTTTTGAGCTTTAATCTGCGTTTTAATGCATAAAACAGCGCGCGGCAAATTTTTAATTATTCGTTTTTATTAATAGCCGTCCATTTGAAGACGATTTCAACGATCTAAAATGGCAGAAAATGCTTATTTTAGCAAAACAGCGCGCTTTGAGCTTTAATCTGCGTTTTAACGCGTAAAACAGCATAAAACGACTATTATTGCTTCTATTTGAACGATTTAAAGATCTAAAATGCTTGCGAAAATGCTTATTTTAGCAAAACAGCACGTTTTGAGCTTTAATCTGCGTTTTAACGCGTAAAACGAAAACGGCAGATTTTTTATTATTCGTTTTTTTTATTATATTGCTTCTATTTGAACGGTTCAACGATCTAAAATGCTTGGTATTTTAGCAAAACAGCACGTTTGGGCTTTAAATCTGCGTTTTTAACGCGTAAAACAGCATAAAACGACGAAATTTTTATCATTCGTTTTAATTAATATTGCGTCTATTTGAACGATTTCAACGATCAAAATGCCCGAAAATGCTTATTTTTAGCAAAACAGCGCGTTTTGAGCTTTTATTCTGCGTTTTAACGCGTAAAACAGCAAAACGACAGAAATTTTTATTATTCCGTTTTATTTTTTTATTGCGTCTATTTGAACGGTTTTAACGATCTAAAATGCTTGAAAATGCTTATTTTAGCAAAACAGCGTTTGGGCTTTAATCTGCGTTTAACGCGTAAAACATATAAAACGACAATTTTTTATTCGTTTTTTATTAATATTGCTTCTATTTGAACGAAGTTTCAACGATCTAAAATGCTTGAAAATGCTTATTTTGAAGCAGCGTTTGAGCTTTAATCCTGCGTTTTAACGCTGAAACATAAACGACGAAATTTTTATTGTTTTATTAATACCCGTCTATTTGAACGATTTCCAGCAGTAAAATGCTTGAAAATGCTTATTTTAGCAAAACAGCACGTTTGAGCTTTATTCTGCGTTTTAGCGCGTAAAACAGCATAAAACGGCAGAAATTTTTATTATTCGTTTTTATTTTATTGCGTCTATTTGAACGATTTCGCGTTAAAATGCTTGAAAATGCTTATTTTTAGCAAAACAGCTACGTTTGGGCTTTAATCTGCGTTTTTAACGCGTAAAACAGCATAAAACGACGAAATTTTGTGTCGTTTTATTAATGCGTCTATTTGAACAGTTTCAGCGATCTAAAATGCTTGAAAATGCTTATTTTAGCAAAACAGTACGGTTTTGAAGCGCCATTCTGCGCAACGCGTAAAACAACATAAAAACGGCAGGGGAAATTTTTTATTATTCGTTTTTATTTTTATTGCGTCTGTTGGACGTTTCAATGTTCATAAAATGTGAAAATGCTTATTTTAGCAAAACAGCACGTTTTGAGCTTTAATCTGCGTTTAACGCGTAAACAACATAAAACGACAGAAATTTTATTATTCGTTTTTTATTAATATTGCGTGCATTTGAACGATTTCCAGCGATCCCCAAGTAACACGAAAGGTAGCTTATTTAGCACGTTTTGAGCTAATCTGCGTTTAACGCGTAAAACGCTTCGCGAAACGACAGATTTTTATTTATTCGTTTTTATTAATATTGCTTCTATTTGAACGATTTCAACGATCTGGTGGCGAAATGCTGGCGAAACCGGCGTTTTGAGCTTTTAATCTGCGTTTAACGCGTAAAACAGCATAAAACGACGGAATTTTGTATTCGTTTTTATTAATATTAATATATTTGAACGATTTCAACGATAAAATCTTGAGAAAATGCTTATTTTAATAAAACAGCACGTTTGAGCTTTTGTCCGTTTTAACGCGTAAACAACATAAAAACAGCCAATTTTATTATTCGTTTTATTATGTTGCATCCTATTTAGACAGTTCCAACGATCTAAAATCTTGCAGTACTTTGTTTAGCAAAACAGCACGTTTGAGCTTTAATCTACGTTTTAACGCGTAAAACTTAACATAAAGCGGCAATTTTATTGTCGTTTTAATTAATATTACGTCTATTTGAACGATTTCAATGATCAAATGCTTGAAAATGCTTATTTAGCAAAACAAGCACGTTTGACCTTTATTCACGTTTTGCGCGCTAAAACAACGCAAAACGACGAAATTTTTATTATTCGTTTTTATTTTTTTATTGCGTCTATTTAACGATCTAAAAATCTTAAAATACTTCTTTTAACAAAACAGCACGTTTGAGCTTTATCGCGTTTAGCACGTAGAACATAAAACGACGAATTTTATTGGTCGTTTTATTGTGTTCTTCTATTTGAACAATTTCAGCAATCCATCTTAGAAAAAATACTTATTTACTCCCGCGCTCTTTGTTTGGGCTTTTAATCTGCGTTTTAGCGTAAAACAGCAAAAACGACTTTATTATTTCGTTTTATTAAATATTGCGTCTATTTGAACGATTTAACGATCACAAATGCATAGAAAATGCTTATTTTAGCAAAACAGCACGTTTTGAGCTTAATTCTGCGTTTTAACGCGTAAAACAGCATAAAAACGGCAAAATTTTATTATTCGTTTTATTTTTATTACTCTATTTGAACGGTTTCAACGATCTAAAATGCAGAAAATCGCTAATTTTAGCAAAACAGCACGATTTGAGCTTTAATCTGCGTTTAACGCGTAAAAACGATAATAAAACGACGAATTTTTATTATTCGTTTTTTTTTGATGTGCTTCTATTTGAACGATTTCAACGATCTAAAATGTCTTATTTTAGCAAAACAGCACGTTTTGAGCTTTTAATCTGCGTTTTAACGCGTAAAACAGCATAAAAACGACAGAGAATTTTTATTATTCGTTTTTTTAATTAATATTGCGTCTATTTGAACGATTTCAATGATCTAAAATGCTTGAAAATGCTTATTTAGCAAAACAGCACGTTTTGACCTTTATTCTGCGTTTTTAACGCGTAAACAACATAAAAACGACGAATTTTTATTATTCGTTTTATTTTTATTGCACGTCTATTTGAACGATTTCAACGATCTAAATGCTTAGTATTTCTTTTAGCAAAACAGCACGTTTTGAGCTTTTAATCTGCGTTTTAACGCGTAAAACAGCATAAAAACGACGAATTTTTTATTATTCGTTTTTTATTAATATTGCTTCTATTTGAACGATTTCAACGATCTAAAATGCTTGAAAATGCTTATTTTAGCAAAACAGCACGTTTTGAGCTTTAATCTGCGTTTTAACGCGTAAAACAGCATAAAACGACGAAATTTTTATTATTCGTTTTTATTAATATTGCGTCATTTGAACGATTTCAACGATCTAAAATGCTTGAAAATGCTTATTTTAGCAAAACAGCAGTTTTGAGCTTTAATCTGCGTTTTAACGCGTAAAACAGCATAAAACGACGAAATTTTTATTATTCGTTTTTATTATATTGCGTCTATTTGAACGATTTCAACGATCTAAAATGCTTGAAAATGCTTTTTAGCAAAACAGCACGTTTTGAGTTTTAATCTGCGTTTTTAACGCGTAAAACAGCATAAAACGACGAATTTTTATTATTCGCTTTTATTATATGCTTCTATTTGAACGTTTCAACGATCTAAAATGCTGAAAATGTATGATTTTGAAAACAGCAGTTTTGAGTTAATTGCGTTTAACGCGTAAAGCATAAAACGACGAAATTTTATTCGTTTTTTGCAATATTGCGTCTATTTGAACGATTTCAACGATCTAAAATGCTTGAAAACTGCATTTTAGCAAAACAGCACGTTTTGAGTTAATTCTGCGTTTTAACGCGTAAAACAGCATAAAACGACGAAATTTTTATTATTCGTTTTTATTTTATTGCGTCTATTTGAACGATTTCAACGATCTAAAATGCTTGAAAATGTAATTTAGCAAAACAGCACGTTTTGAGCTTTAATTCTGCGTTTTAAGCGCGTAAAACAGCATAAAACGACGAATTTTATTATTCGTTTTTATAATATTGCTCTTTTGAACGATTTCAACTTGACTAAAATGCTTGAAAATGCTTATTTTAGCAAAAACAGCACGTTTTGAGTTTAATCTGCGTTTTACGCGTAAAAGCATAAAACGACGAAATTTTATTATTCGTTTTAATTAATATTGCGTCTATTTGAACGATTTCAAGTTAAAATGCTTTGAAATGCTTATTAAGCAAAACAGCACGTTTTGACTTTTATTCTGCGTTTTAACGCGTAAAACAGTCATAAAACGACGAAATTTATTATTCGTTTTTATTTTATTGCGTCTATTTGAACGATTTCAACGATCTAAAATGCTGAAAATGCTCTTTTAGCAAAACAGCAAGTTTTGGTTTTAATCTGCGTTTTAACGCGTAAAACAGCATAAAACGACGAAATTTTATTATTCGTTTTTATATTGCTTTATTGAACGATTTTCAACGATCTAAAAATGCTTAAAAGCTTATTTTAGCAAAACGCACGTTTTTGAGTTTAATCTGGTTTTAACGCGTAAACAGCATAAAACGACGAAATTTTATTATTCGTTTTTTAACATTTGCGCTATTTGAACGATTTCAACGATCTAAAATGCTTGAAAATGCTTATTTTAGCACAGTTACGTTTTATTTATTCTGCGTTTTAACGCGTAAAACACTAAAAACGACGAAATTTTATTATTCGTTTTACTTTATGCTTTATTCTGAACGATTTCAACGACTAAAAATGCTGAAAATGTAATTTTAGCAAAACAGCACTTTTGAGTTTTAATCTGCGTTTTAACGCGTAAACGCATAAAACGACGAATTTTATTATTATTCGTTTTTATTAATATTAGCTTCTATTTGAACGATTTCAACGATCTAAAATGCTTGAAAATGCTTATTTTAGCAAAACAGC
Source organism: Dalotia coriaria (assembly GCF_025399875.1). NCBI lineage: Eukaryota > Metazoa > Arthropoda > Insecta > Coleoptera > Staphylinidae > Dalotia > Dalotia coriaria. Next base: position 7,691 of record NW_027048792.1, read on the forward strand.
ACGTTTTGAGCTTTAACGCGTTTTTAACGCGTAAAACAGCATAAAAAAA
>NW_027048793.1:0-7730 GCF_025399875.1 Dalotia coriaria
TGAAAATGCTTATTTTAGCAAAACAGCCGTTTTGAGCAATCTGCGTTTTAACGCGTAAAACAGCATAAAACGACAATTTTTTTATTATTCGTTTTTATTAATATTGCGTCTATTTGAACGATTTCAACGATCTAAAATGCTTGAAAATGCTTATTTTAGCAAACAGCACGTTTTGAGCTTTAATCTGCGTTTTTAACGCGTAAAACAGCATAAAACGACGAAATTTTTATTATTCGTTTTTATTAATTTGCGTCTATTTGAACGATTTCAACGATCTAAAATGCTTGAAAATGCTTATTTTAGAAAACAGCACGTTTTAAGTTTTTAATCTGCTTTTTTAACGCGTAAAACAGCATAAAATGACGAATTTTTATTATTGTTTTTATTAATATTGCTTCTATTTAAACGATTTCAACGATCTAAAATGCTTGAAAATGCTTTTTTTTAGCAAAACAGCACGTTTTGAGCTTTAATCTGCGTTTAACGCGTAAAACAGCATAAAACGAGAAATTTTTATTATTCGTTTTTTATTAATATTGCTTCTATTTGAACGATTTCAACGATCTAAAATGCTTGAAAATGCTTATTTTAGCAAAACAGCACTTTTTTGAGCTTTAATCTGCGTTTTTGCGCGTAAAACAGCATAAAACGACAAAATTTTTTTATTCGTTTTTTTTATTGCGTCTATTTGAACGATTTCCACGATCTAAAATGCTTGAAAATGCTTATTTTAGCAAAACAGCACGTTTGGCTTTATTCTGCGTTTTAACGCGAAAAACAGCATAAAAACGCGGAATTTTATTATTCGTTTTTATTTTTTTGCGTCTTTTGAACGATTTCAGCAATCTAAAATGCTTGAAAATGCTTATTTTAGCAAAACAGCACGTTTTGGAGTTTTTAATCTGCTTTTTAACGCGTAAAACACTTAAAAAAACGACGAATTTTTTATTATTCGTTTTTATTAATATTGCGTCTATTTGAACGTTTTCCCAACGATCTAAAATGCTTGAAAATGCTTATTTTAGCAAAACAGCGCGTTTTGAGTTTTTAATCTGCGTTTAACGCGTAAAACAGCTTAAAATGCGAATTTTTTATTATTCTTTTTTTATTAATATTGTTTCTATTTGAACGATTTCAACGATCTAAAATGCTTGAAAATGCTTTTTTTTAGCAAAACAGCACGTTTTGAGCTTTATTCTGCTTTTTAACGCGTAAAACAGCATAAAAGGGCAAAATTTTATTATTCGTTTTTATTAATTGCGTCTATTTGAACGTTCAACGATCTAAAATCTAGAAAATGCTTTTTTTTAGCAAAACAGCACTTTTTGAGCTTTAATCTGCGTTTTAACGCGTAAAACACATAAAAATGACGAATTTTTTATTATTCGTTTTTATTAATATTGCTTCTAAAATTAAACTACAACAACAAATAATAAAAGCAGAACAGAACTGATACAAAAAGAACAATAATACAAAAAATATAACTACACCCATCAAATAAACCAAATAAACCACCAAACTCTAAAGTTCCCAACAAAACATCAAAAATGAAATAATAAAAATAAACGGAAATACAAAATACAAAAAAAGAAAATAAAAAAATTAAATTTAAAAGAACAACTAAAAAGAAAAACCAAATAATAAACAAATAATAAAAGACAAAAAAACAACAACCTAACCCCCCAAACATTCAGGGGAAAAAAGATCAATTTTAAAAAAAGGCCCAAAAATTCCTCCCCAGCAACCTACAACCCAAAATCAAAACCACCATAGGCGCAAAAGACCATCTTACAACTACCAGCAGAAGAACAGAGAAACACGACCAACACAGTAAAATAATTAACAAAATAAAAAAAAAACACAAAAAAACAAAAAAAAATAAAAAAAAAACACAACTTTAATAAAACAATCCGAAATTAAAAAAAAACTAATCAAAAAAAACCCAATTATCTAGCAGAAAAACCAAACAATTTAACAAGACGAATACATACAAAAACGATCATTCTTTCAAAAAAATTTAAAACCTTTACTAAACAAAAGCCCAACCCAACAAATATAAAAAAAAATTTAAAAAGGAAAAAAAAGTAGCAACCCAAAAATTTAAACAAAAAAACAAACATAAATCTACATAAAAAATCACAACCCCCGAAATTAAACCATTTTCCCAAAATACACAAACCGAAAATCCAATTGACCTTAATAAATTTAAAAAGCGCACCAGCATATAAAATCTCTAAACATATTACGACAATTGAACTAATCCCTCCCAAACAAATACAACATCAGCAACACAAAAAAGAACAAAACCAAAAAAAACTCAATCAAAAACAAAAAAAAACTATACTCATTTGCTAACCAACCTTCACAAAATATCCCCCAAAACTAAAACAATAAACATAATACAAAAAAAAATGATAAATCAAACACAGATAAAACACACAAAAATCTATCAAACGCTTTAAACACAAATACAAAAAACCTATTGCTCATTTAACAAACTTCCCACAAACACGGGGGTTACCATGGGGATCCCCATATCGGGTTTTCTTTGGAAATTTTCACGACACAGAAGAAACAATAATTAGAAACATAAAAAAAAATCCCCACATTTTCAATGGTACAGATCGTAGACGACATCTTATTTATCATACACGAAAAACAAAAAAGAATACAAAACATAATCAAAAACACATAACAACCTAACATTTACCCGAAACAGAACAAAATAACAGCTTCTTTTAACATAAACATAACAAAAAAAAACAAAATTCGATTTTAACATTTACAAAAAACCCACAATACAAACAAACATAATCCCCCCCACATCCATATCACTACAACACAAAAAAGCCTTCTTTAGATTCAGTTTCAACAGATTAATAAACACCCACTAAGAAAAAAAATACAATTTAATACAAAAATAATTAAAATACAAAAGGAAACGGATACCACAAACGCACGTAAACAAAAAATACAATAAAATCATAAAAAAAAAATCCACAAAAACCCAAAAAAACACAACACAAACACAACCATGCAACACAAACACAACCCCAAATTCCATACATTCCACTACATAGACAAAAACAAAAACAAAAATATTAAAAACCCCTAGAATTGCCTTTAAAAAAAAAATCAAAAAACTATTCAAAAAAAACAAAAGCCACAAACCGCACAAAAAATACAATAACAGCGGGATCAAAAATCCGTAAACATGCAATAGAAATATATAGGAAAACCGCGCGAAAATAGATACCGAACACACAAAACCTAAAAAATCCCCACACTACCACTCACACTTCAAAACACATCTTACAAACAATCCCCAACACAACCAATAGACAATACACACAATATTAAAATCATCCACAGATAAATTTTAAACATTAAAAAAACAGATATACAAACCAAAAACCACAATTCAAACGAACAGACACACTCCCCTTTTTCACAATTTTTTAAAACCCAACAAACTACACATTCCACAAACACGATAAAAACTAAAACGCGACACACAAAACACCAACAAACCTACAAAAAATCAGTTTTGAAATTCCCCCTGGGCGCAAACAACTCAAAATAAAATTTTAAATCAAAATTACTATAATTTTTAATAAAAAAATATTTTTTTTTAATATTGCTTCTATTTAAAACTTCAACGATCTAAAATGCTTGAAAATGCTTATTTTAGCAAAAACACGTTTTTAGCTTTAATCCCGTTTTTAACCCTAAAACACATAAAACGACGAAATTTTTTTTATTCGTTTTATTTAAAATTTCTTCAGAAAGATTTCAACGTTAAAAAAAGCGAAAATGCTTATTTTTGCAAACAACGTTTTTACATTCCGTTTTTAAAGCGTAAAACACATAAAAAAGCGAAATTTTTTTTATTCGTTTTTTTATTGCGTCTTTTGAACGATTTCCCAAAGATCTAAAATGTTTAAATCTTATTTTAGCAAAACAGCGTTTTTAGCAAATCCGTTTCGCGTAAAACAACATAAAATGAGAATTTTTTTTTATTCGTTTTTTTAAATTTGCTTCTATTTAAACGATTTCAACGTCCAAAAAAGCTTTTTAAACAAAACGGCCCTTTTTTAGCAATCTGCGTTTTTAAAGCGAAAAAAAAAAAACGACAAATTTTTTTTTATTCGTTTTTTTAATTTGCGTCTTTTGAAGTTTCAGATCTAAAATGCTTGTGCAAGCAAAACAGCCCTTTGGCTTTATTCTTCGTTTTTAAAGCTTAAAACAAAAAAACGCAAAATTTTTTTTTTGTTTTTTTTATTTTTATTCTTCTTTAAAATTTCAACGTCCGCGGGTCTTATTTTAGCAAAACACACGTTTGATTTAATTTCGTTTTCGCGTAAAACATAAAAAGCAATTTTTTTATTCGTTTTTATTAATTTGCTTCTATTTAACGATTTCAACGATCTAAAATGGTTGAAAATGCTTATTTTAAACAGCACGTTTTGAAGCACGTTTATAAAACGACGAAATTTTTATTATTCGTTTTACGCATTAATATTGCGCGTCTATTTGAACGATTTCAACGATCTAAAATTAGCGAAATATTTATTTTAGCAAACAGCACGTTTTGAGCTTTAATCACCACGCATTTAACGTAAGAGAGCAACATAAAATGACGAATTTTTATTATTCGTTTTATTAATATTGCTTCTATTTAAACGACGATTTCAACGATCTGAGGAAATGCTTGAAAATGCTTTATTTTAGCAAAACGATTTGAGCTAATCTGCGTTTAACACAAAACAATAAAACGACGAAATTTTTTATTATTCGTTTTTTTTTATTAATATTTATACTATTTGAACAGTTTCAACGATCTAAGGTAGAAAATGCTTATTTAGCAAAACCTTTTGGTAATCTGCGATTTTAACATAAAACAACATAAACGACGAATTTTTTATTATTCGTTTTTTTTATTAATATTGCTTCTATTTAGGCTTGATTTCCGGCGTCTAAGAGTAGCACGAGTACTTATTTTAGCAGCAAAACAGCGCGTTTGAGGAGAATTTACAATGCTGCGTTTTAGCCAACGCGTAAAACGACGAAAAAGCATAGAAACGACAGATTTTTTTTATTGTCGTTTTTTTACGTAATATTGCTTCTATTTAGACGATTTCAGCGATCGATGGCGAAATGTATTTTGCTTAAAGCGGCACGTTTGAGCTTTTAATCTGCGTTTAACGCGTAAAACATGGCAAAACGACGAATTTATTATTCGTTTTTTATTAATATTACGCACGTCTATTTGAAGACGATTTCCAGCAGCTTGATGCAAATGCTTGAAAATGCTTATTTAGCGAAACAGCGTTTTGAAGGCTTTTAATCTGCGTTTTAACGCGTAAAGCAACATAAAGACACGACAGAATTTTTATTATTCGTTTTATTAATGGTGAAAGCTCTATTTGACGATTTCAACGATCTAAAAATGCTTTGAAAATGCTTATTTTAGCAAAACCAGCCCTTTTTAGGGGAACCGCGTTTTCGCGTAAAACAGCCCAAAAAAGGGGGGAAATTTTTTTTTTGGGTTTTTTAAAAATTGCGTCCCGGAAAGGTTTCCCGATTTAAAAAGGGGAAAATGTTTTTAAACCCGCCCTTTGAGCTTTAATCTGCGGTTTTTAAAGCGTAAAAACGAAAAAAGACAAAATTTTTTTTTATTCGTTTTTTTTAAGGCTTTTATTTTAAAAGATTTCAACGGTTTAAAAAGCTTTTAAAAGGGTTTTTTGTTAAAGGGACGTTTTTAGCTTTATTCTCGTTTTTTGCGTAAAACAGCATAAAAAAGGGGGAAATTTTATTATTTGGGTTTTTTTAATATTCGCGTCTATTTGGGGAAAGATTTCCCCGATCTAAAAGGGAAAATGCTTATTTTAGAAAAAAGCCCTTTTTTAGCTTTTAATTCTGCGGGGGTTTAAAGCGGAAAAAAACATAAAAAAGACGAAATTTTTTTTATTCGTTTTTTTTTTTTATTGGGGTTCCCATTTGTTTTCCCCGTTAAATGGCGAAAAAAGCTTTTTAGCAAAAAAGCCGTTTTTAGGGTTTTAAACTGCGAACGCCCCTAAACAGCAAAAAACGAATTTTTTTTTATTCGTTTTTAATTTTTGCCATTTGGGCGATTTCGGCCCTTAAAATGTTGGGAAAAAGTTATTTTTTTCCAACGCGTTTTGAGCCAAAACTGCGTTTTTAAGCCAAAAAAAGCATAAAAAAGGCAAATTTTCCCTTTTTTTAATATTGGGGTCTATTTGAAAGATTTCCCAAAGATCTAAAATTTCCCAAAAGTTTTTAAATTTTAAACAAAACAAAACACGTTTAAAACTTTAAAACTGCGTTTTCGCAAAAGGGAAAAAAACGGGGTGGTATTCGTTTTTAAAAAATTGGGTTTTTTATTTAAAAAAGTTTTAAACGAAAAGCTTTTTTAAAAGCGGGGAAAAAACGGGACGTTTTGGGGAAAACTTTTTTCCCGTTTTAAAGCCCCTTCCCCCAAAGGATTTTTTCTTTTTTTTAAAATTCTTCTATTTGGGGGGGTTTCCCAAAGTCAAATGCGAAAAAAACCCTTTTCCCGCCCAGCCGTTTTGGGGGTTTTTCGTTTTTTTGGGGTAAAAAAAGCCCAAAAGAAAAATTTTTTTATTTTGTTTTTTTTTTATTTACCAAAAATTTTTGGTTTTGGAAACAACGTCAAAATGGGGAAACATTTTAAAACCCGGGGCCCTTTTTTGGGGCTTTGGGTTTTGGGGTAAAAAAGCATAAAAACGGCAGGGAAAATTTTGGTTTTTTATTAATATTTTGGGGAAATTTTAAAGGTTTCAAACATCTGAAATCTTGAAAATTTCTTAATTTTTTTAAAAAACAACGTTTTTACTTTAATTTTGCGTTTTAACCGGGGTAAAAACAGCAAAAAGGGCAATTTTTTTTTTCCCTTTTTATTAATTTGCTTCTTTTGAACGATTTCCCCGATCCCAAAAACTTAAAAACTTATTTTTTTGCAAAACACTTTTTGGGGTTTTAAAAATGGGTTTTTAACCCTAAAAAAGCATAAAAGGGGAAAATTTTTTTTATTCGTTTTTTAATTAAATTTCTTTTATTTGGGCGGGTTTCGCGTCAAAAATGCTTGGAAAAACTTATTTTAGCAAAAAAAGCCGTTTGAGCTTTTTCTGCAACGCGTAAAACAACAAAAAAACGACAATTTTTTTTTTTCGTTTTTAAATTTAAAATTGCTTTCCAAAAACGGTTTCAAGCGATCTAAAATGGGGAAAATTAAACCCCAAGCAAAACAGCCTTTTTAGCTTTTTTTCTGCGTTTTTTTTAAAAAGGAAAAAAGCTAAAACGGACCGGGTTTTTTTTTTTTTAATTTTTGCTTTTATTTGAAAAAGTTTTCCCCCGTCGCCGAAAATGGGAAAATTTTTGCAAAAGGGACGTTTTTAAAACTTTTTAAACTGCGTTTTTAACCCTAAAAAAACATAAAAAGACAAATTTTTTTTTATTCGTTTTTATTAAATTGGTTTGGGGCCCTTTAACGATCTAAAATTGCGAAAATGATTTTTTTAAGCAAAACAGCCGTTTGGGGAAAAGGGTTTTAAACCCGCTTTTTAAAGCGTAAAAACCCTAAAAAAGAGGAATTTTGCGTTTTTTTTTTAATATTGGGGTATTTGGAAAACGGTTCCCGCCGATTTCTTTTTAAAATTTTCTTGAAAATGCTTTTTTTTTTTGAAAAA
>NW_027048794.1:0-7727 GCF_025399875.1 Dalotia coriaria
TTTTTTTTTTTTTTTTTTTTTTTTTTTTTTTTTTTTTTTTTTTTTTTTTTTTTTTTTTTTTTTTTTTTTTTTTTTTTTTTTTTTTTTTTTTTTTTTTTTTTTTTTTTTTTTTTTTTTTTTTTTTTTTTTTTTTTTTTTTTTTTTTTTTTTTTTTTTTTTTGGGGGGGGGGGGGGGGGGGGGGGGGGGGGGGGGGGGGGATTATTCGTTTTATTAATATTGCGTCTATTTGAACGATTTCACGATCTAAATGCTTGAAAATGATTATTTTAGCAAAACAGCACGTTTTGAGCTTTTAATCTGCGTTTTAACGCGTAAAACAGCATAAAACGACGAATTTTTGTTATTCGTTTTTATTAATATTAGTTCTATTTGAACGATTTCAATGATCTAAAATGCTTGAATATGCTTATTTTAGCAAAACAGCTCGTTTTGAACTTTAATCTGCGTTTTAACGCGTAAAACATACATAAAACGACGAAATTTTTATTATTCGTTTTTATTAATATTGCGTCTATTTGAACGATTTCAACGATCTAAAATGCTTGAAAATGATTATTTTAGCAAAACAGCACGTTTTGAGCTTTAATCTGCGTTTTAACGCGTAAAACAGCATAAAAACGACGAAATTTTTATTATTCGTTTTTATTAATATTGCGTCTATTTGAACGATTTCAACGATCTAAAATGCTTGAAAATGATTATTTTAGCAAAACAGCACGTTTTGAGCTTTAATCTGCGTTTTAACGCGTAAAACAGCATAAAACGACGAATTTTTATTATTCGTTTTTATTAATATTGCTTCTATTTGAACGATTTCAATGATCTAAAATGCTTGAAAATGCTTATTTTAGCAAAACAGCACGTTTTGAGCTTTAATCTGCGTTTTAACGCGTAAAACAGCATAAAACGACGAAATTTTTATTATTCGTTTTTATTAATATTGCGTCTATTTGAACGATTTCAACGATCTAAAATGCTTGAAAATGATTATTTTAGCAAAACAGCACGTTTTGAGCTTTAATCTGCGTTTTAACGCGTAAAACAGCATAAAAACGACGAAATTTTTATTATTCGTTTTTTTAATATTGCGTCTATTTGAACGATTTCAACGATCTAAAAATGCTTGAAAATGATTATTTTAGCAAAACAGCACGTTTTGAGCTTTAATCTGCGTTTTAACGCGTAAAACAGCATAAAACGACGAAATTTTTATTATTCGTTTTTATTAATATTGCTCTATTTGAACGATTTCAAACGATCTAAAATGCTTGAAAATGATTATTTTAGCAAAACAGCACGTTTTGAGCTTTAATCTGCGTTTTAACGCGTAAAACAGCATAAAACGACGAATTTTTATTATTCGTTTTTATTAATATTGCTTCTTTTTAACGATTTCAACGATCTAAAAGCTGAAAATTTTATTTTAGCAAAAAAGCCCTTTTGATTTTAATCTGCGTTTTTTAAAGCGTAAAACACATAAAAAAGACGAAATTTTTTTAAAATTGTTTTTTTAATATTCGTCTTTTTAAAGATTTCAACGATCTAAAATGCTTGAAAAGTTTTTTTAGCAAAACAGCACGTTTTTATTTTCTGCGTTTTAACGCGTAAAAAAAAAAACGCAATTTTTATTATTCGTTTTTATTAATATTTCTTCTTTTGAACGATTTCAACGATCTAAAATCTTGAAAATGCTTATTTTTGCAAAACAGGGGTTTTTTGTTTTCGCGTTTTAAGCTAAAAAAGCTAAAAACGACGAAATTTTTTTTTATTCGTTTTTTTTTAATATTGCGTCTTTTGAAAGATTTCAACATCTAAAATGCTTGAAAAAGATTATTTTAGCAAAACAGCACGTTTTGAGCTTTAATCTCGTTTTAACGCGTAAAACAGCATAAAAACGACGAATTTTTATTATTCGTTTTTTTTTAATTTGCTTCTATTTGAACGATTTCAAGATCTAAAATGCTTGAAAAATGCTTAAACAAAACGCCGTTTTGAGCTTTTAAACTGGTTTTTTAAAGCGTAAAAAAGCATAAAACGACGAAATTTTTTTTTATTGTTTTTATTAATATTGCGTCTATTTGAACGATTTCAACGATCAAAATCTTGAAAATGATTATTTTAGCAAAACAGCACGTTTTTGGTTTTAAACCGTTTTTAAAGCAAAACACATAAAACGACGAAAAATTTTTTTTCGTTTTTATTAATATTGCTCTATTTGAACGATTTCAACGATCTAAAATGCTTGAAAATGATTATTTTAGCAAAACAGCACGTTTTGAGCTTTAATCTGCGTTTAACGCGTAAAAAAGCATAAAAACGACGAATTTTTTTTATTCGTTTTATTAATATTGCTTCTATTTGAACGATTTCAACGATCTAAAAAGCTTGAAAATGCTTATTTTAGCAAAACAGCACGTTTTGAGCTTTAATCTGCGTTTTTAAAGCGTAAAACAGCATAAAACGACAGAAATTTTTATTATTCGTTTTTATTAATATTGCGTCTATTTGAACGATTTCAACGATCTAAAATGCTTGAAAATGATTATTTTTAGCAAAACAGCACGTTTTGAGCTTTAATCTGCGTTTTAACGCGTAAACAAGCAAAAACGACGAATTTTTTATTATTCGTTTTTTTAATATTGCTTCTATTTGAACGATTTCAACGATCTAAAATGCTTGAAAATGCTTATTTTAGCAAAACAGCACGTTTTGAGTTTTAATCTGCGTTTTAACGCGTAAAACAGCATAAAAGGAAGAATTTTTATTATTCGTTTTTTAATATTGTTTATTTGAACGATTTCAACCATCTAAAATGCTTGAAAATGCTTATTTTAGCAAAAAATGCGGGTTTTGAGCTTTTTAAACTGCGTTTTAACGCGTAAAACAGCATAAAACGACGAAATTTTTTATTATTCGTTTTAATTAATATTGCTTCTTATTTGAACGATTTCACGATCTAAAAAGCTTTGAAAATGCTTATTTTAGCAAAACAGCACGTTTTGAGCTTTTTAAACTGCGTTTTAACGCGTAAAACAGAAAAAACGACGAAATTTTTATATTCGTTTTATTAATATTGCGTCTATTTGAAAAGATTTCAACGATCTAAAATGCTTGAAAAAGATTATTTTAGCAAAACAGCACGTTTTGAGCTTTAATCTGCGTTTTAACGCGTAAAACAGCATAAAACGACGAATTTTTTTTTATTCGTTTTTATTAATATTGCTTCTATTTGAACGATTTCAACGATCTAAAATGCTTGAAAATGCTTATTTTAGCAAAACAGCGCGTTTTTAGCTTTTTAAACTGCGTTTTAACGCGTAAAACAAAACATAAAAACGACGAAATTTTTTTTTATTCGTTTTTATTAATATTGCGTCTATTTGAACGATTTCAACAATCTAAAATGCTTGAAAATGTTATTTTAGCAAAACAGCACGTTTTGAGCTTTAATCTGCGTTTTAACGCGTAAAACAGCATAAAACGACGAATTTTTATTATTCGTTTTTATTAATATTGCTTCTATTTGAACGATTTCAAAGATCTAAAAATGCTTGAAATGCTTATTTTAGCAAAACAGCACGTTTTGAGCTTTAATCTGCGTTTTAACGCGTAAAACAGCATAAAACGACGAAATTTTTATTATTCGTTTTTTTTTAATATTGCGTCTATTTGAACGATTTCAACGATCTAAAAAAGCTTGAAAATGATTATTTTAGCAAAAAGCACGTTTTTAGCTTTAATCTGCGTTTTAACGCGTAAAACAGCATAAAACGACGATTTTTTTTATTCGTTTTATTAATATTGTCTATTTGAACGATTTCAACGATCTAAAATGCGAAAATGTTATTTTAGCAAAACAGCACGTTTTGAGCTTTTTAAACTGCGTTTTAACGCGTAAAAAAGCATAAAACGACGAATTTTATTATTCGTTTTTTTAATATTGCTTCTATTTGAACGATTTCAACCATCTAAAAGCTTGAAAATGCTTATTTTAGCAAAACGCGGGGTTTTGAGCTTTAATCTGCGTTTTAACGCAAAACAGCATAAAAAAGACGAAATTTTTATTATTCGTTTTATTAATATTGCTTTTATTTGAACGATTTCAACGATCTAAAAAGCTTGAAAATGTTATTTTAGCAAAACAGCACGTTTTGAGCTTTTTAAACTGCGTTTTAACGCGTAAAACAGCATAAAACGACGAAATTTTTATTCGTTTTTTTTAATATTGCTTTTATTTGAACGATTTCAACGATCAAAATGCTTGAAAATGTTATTTTAGCAAAACAGCACGTTTTTAGCTTTAATCTGCGTTTTAACGCGTAAAAAAGCATAAAAACGACGAATTTTTATTATTCGTTTTATTAATATTCTTCTTTGAACGATTTCAACATCTAAAATGCTTGAAAATGTTATTTTAACAAAACAGCGCGTTTTGAGCTTTAATCTGCGTTTTAACGCGTAAAACAGCATAAAACGACGGGAATTTTTATTATTCGTTTTTATAATATTGCTCTATTTGAACGATTTCAACGATCTAAAGCTTGAAAATGTTATTTTAGCAAAACAGCACGTTTTGAGCTTTAATCTGCGTTTTAACGCGTAAAACAGCATAAAACGACGAATTTTAATTATTCGTTTTTTTTTAATATTGCTTCTATTTGAACGATTTCAACGATCTAAAAAAGTTGGGAAAAAGCTTATTTTACAAAACAGCCGTTTTGAGCTTAATCTGCGTTTTAACGCGTAAAACAGCATAAAACGACGAATTTTATTATTCGTTTTTTATTAATATTGCGTCTATTTGAACGATTTCAACGATCTAAAATGCTGAAAATGATTATTTTAGCAAACAGCACGTTTTGAGCTTTTAATCTGCGTTTTAACGCGTAAAACAGCATAAAAACGACGAAATTTTTTTTTCGTTTTTATTAATATTGCGTCTATTTGAACGATTTCAACGATCTAAAATGCTTGAAAATGTTATTTTAGCAAAACAGCACGTTTTTAGCTTTAATCTGCGTTTAACGCGTAAAAAAGCATAAAACGACGAATTTTTATTATTCGTTTTATTAATATTTTATTTGAACGATTTCAACGATCTAAAAGCGAAAATGCTTATTTTAGCAAAACAGCACGTTTTGAGCTTTTTAAACTGCGTTTTAACGCGTAAAACAGCATAAAACGACGAAATTTTTATTCGTTTTTATTAATATTGCGTCTATTTGGGAAAGATTTCAACGATCTAAAATGCTTGAAAATGATTATTTTACAAAACAGCACGTTTTGAGCTTTAATCTGCGTTTTAACGCGTAAAACACTAAAAAAGACAATTTTTATTATTCGTTTTTATTAATATTGCCTTTTATTTGAACGATTTCAACGATCTAAAAAAGCTTGAAAATGTTATTTTAGCAAAACAGCACGTTTTGAGCTTTAATCTGCGTTTTAACGCGTAAAACAGCATAAAAAAGAGAATTTTTATTATTCGTTTTTAATAATATTGCTTCTATTTGAACGATTTCAACCATCTAAAATGCTTGAAAATGTTATTTTGGGAAAACTGCGGGTTTTTAGCTTTAATCTGCGTTTTAACGCGTAAAACAGCATAAAACGACGAAATTTTATTATTTGTTTTTTAATTAATATTGCTTATTTGAACGATTTCAACGATCTAAAGCTTGAAAATGTTATTTTAGCAAAACAGCACGTTTTGAGCTTTAATCTGCGTTTTAACGCGTAAAACGCATAAAACGACGAAATTTTTTTATTCGTTTTATTTAAAATTGCGTCTTTTGAACGATTTCAACGATCTAAAATGCTTGAAAATGATTATTTTAGCAAAACAGCACGTTTTGAGCTTTAATCGCGTTTTAACGCGTAAAAAAGCATAAAACGACGAATTTTTTATTGTTTTTTTATTAATATCTTCTATTTGAACGATTTCAACGATCTAAATGCTTTAAAATGCTTTTTAAAACAGCGTTTGAGCTTTAATCTGCGTTTTAACGCGTAAAACAGCATAAAACGACGAAATTTTTATTATTCGTTTTATAATATTGCGTCTTTGAACGATTCAACAAACAAAAGTGAAATGTTATTTTGCAAAACAGCACGTTTGAGTTTTAACGTTTTACGCTAAAACAGCAAAACGACGAATTTTTATTATTCGTTTTATAATTCTTTATTTGAACATTTCACGATCTAAAATGCTTGAATATGCTTATTTTGCAAAACAGCCGTTTGAGCTTTTAAACTGCGTTTAACGCGTAAACACATAAAACGACGAAATTTTATTATTCGTTTTATTAATTGCCATTTGAACATTTCACGATCAAAAGCGAAATGTTATTTTAGCAAAACAGCACGTTTGAGCTTTAATCTGCGTTTAACGCGTAAAACAGCATAAAACGACGAAATTTTTATTTGTTTTTATTTGCGTCTATTTGAACGATTTCAACGATCTAAAGCGAAAAGATTATTTTAAAAACACGTTTTGAGTTTAATCTGCGTTTAACGCGTAAAACAACATAAAACGAAAATTTTTATCTTTTTAATATTGCTTCTATTTGAACGCAACGATCTAAAGCTTGAAAATGCTTATTTAGCAAAACAGCACGTTTTGAGTTTAATCTGCGTTTAACGCGTCAGCATAAAAACGAATTTTATATTGTTTTAATAATACCATTTGAACGATTTCAACATCTAAAATGCTTGAAATTTATTTTAGCAAAACGCGGGTTTGACTTACGCGTTTTAGTAAAACACATAAAACCAATTTTTATTTTTTTATATTGTTCTTTGAACGATTTCACGATTAAGTTGAAATTATTTTGGCAAACAGCGTTTTGAGTTTAATCTGCGTTTAACGCGTAAAACAGCATAAAACGAGAAATTTTTAAATTTGTTTTATAATATTGTTATTTGAACGATTTCACATCAAAATGCTTGAAAAGTTATTTTAGCAAAACGCGGTTTTGAGTTTAATCTGTTTTAACGCGTAAAACAGCAAAAACGCGAAATTTTTTCGTTTTATAATATTGCTCTTTGAACGATTTCAACGTCAAAAGCGAAAATGTTATTTTAGCAAAACAGCGTTTTGGTTTAATTGCGTTTTAACGCGTAAAACAGCAAAACGACGAAATTTTTATATTCGTTTTTAATATTGCGTCTATTTGAACGATTTCACGACTAAAATGCTTGAAATGATTATTTTAGCAAACAGCACGTTTGAGCTTAACCGTTTTAACGCAAACAGCATAAAACGACGAAATTTTTTTCGTTTTTTAAATTTCGTTATTGAACGATTTCAACGTCTAAAATGCTTGAAAATGTTATTTAGCAAAACAGCCGTTTTGAGCTTTAATTGCGTTTAACGCGAAAACAGCATAAAACGACGAATTTTTTATTGTTTTTTTATTCTCTATTTGAACGATTTTAACACAAAAGCTTGAAAATGTTATTTTAGCAAAACAGCACGTTTGAGCTTAATCTGCGTTTTAACCCTAAAACAGCATAAAAGACGAAATTTTTTATTATTCGTTTTATTAATAATTTTCGTCTATTTGAACGTTTTTTTTTTTTTTTTTTTTTTTTTTTTTTTTTTTTTTTTTTTTTTTTTTTTTTTTTTTTTTTTTTTTTTTTTTTTTTTTTTTTTTTTTTTTTTTTTTTTTTTTTTAACGATTTCAAAAAGATCTAAAATGCTTTCTGGAAAAAAATGGGAATTTTT
>NW_027048795.1:0-7727 GCF_025399875.1 Dalotia coriaria
AACGAAAATAAAAAAAATTTTAAATTCTTTTTGCTGTTTTACGCGTTAAAACGCAGATTAAACTCAAAACGTGCTGTTTTGCTAAAATAAGCATTTTCAAGCATTTTAGATCGTTGAAATCGTTCAATTAGAAGCAATATTAATAAAAACGAATAATAAAAATTCGCCGTTTTTATGCTGTTTTTGCGTTAAAACGCAGATTAAAAGCTCAAAACGTGCTGTTTTGCTAAAATAAGCATTTTCAAGCATTTTAGATCGTTGAAATAGTTTAAATAGACGCAATATTAATAAAAACGAATAATAAAAATTTCGTCGTTTTTATGCTGTTTTACGCGTTAAAACGCAGATTAAAACTCAAAACGTGCTGTTTTGCTAAAATAAGCATTTTCAAGCATTTTAGATCGTTGAAATCGTTTAAATAGAAGCAATATTAATAAAAACGAATAAAAAAATCGTCGTTTTATGCTGTTTTACGCGTTCAAACGCAGATTAAAGCTCAAAACGTGCTGTTTTGCTAAAATAATCATTTTCAAGTATTTTGGATCGTTGAAATCGTTCAAATAGACGCAATATTAATAAAAACGAATAATAAAAATTTCGTCGTTTTATGCTGTTTTACGCGTTAAAACGCAATTAAACTCAAAACGTGCTGTTTTGCTACAAATAAGCATTTTCAAGCATTTTAGATCGTTGAAATCGTTCAAATGAGCAATATTAATAAAAACGAATAATAAAAAATTCGTCGTTTTTATGCTGATTTACGCGTTAAAACGCAGATTAAAGCTCAAACGTGCTGTTTTGCTAAAATAAACATTTTCAAGCATTTTTAGATCGTTGAAATCGTTCAAATAGACGCAATATTAATAAAAACGAATAATAAAAACTTTCGTCGTTTTTATGCTGTTTTACGCGTTAAAACGCAGATTAAAACTCAAAACGTGCTGTTTTGCAAAATAAGCATTTTCAAGCATTTTAGATCGTTAAAATCGTTCAAATAGACGCCATATTAATAAAATACGAATAATAAAATTTCGTCGTTTTATGCTGTTTTACGCGTTAAAACGCAGATTAAAACTCAAAACGTGCTGTTTTGCTAAAATAAGCATTTTTCAAGCATTTTTAGATGGTTGAAATCGTTCAAATAGACGCATATTAATAAAAACGAATAATAAAAATTCGTCGTTTTATGCTGTTTTACGCGTTAAAACGCAGATTAAACCTCAAAACGTGCTGTTTTGCTAAAATAACATTTCAAGCATTTTAGATCGTTGAAATCGTTCAAATAGAAGCAATATTAATAAAAACGAATAATAAAAATTCGTCGTTTTTATGCTGTTTTACGCGTTAAAATGCAGATTAAAGCTCAAAACGTGCTGTTTTTGCTAAAATAAGCATTTCAAGCATTTTAGATCGTTGAAATCGTTCAAATAGACGCAATATTAATAAAAACGAATAATAAAAATTTCGTCGTTTTTATGCTGTTTTACGCGTTAAAACGCAGATTAAAGCTCAAAACGTGCTGTTTTGCTAAAATAAAGCATTTTCAAGCATTTTAGATCGTTGAAATCCCTTCAAATAGAAGCAATATTAATAAAAACGAATAATAAAAATTCGTCGTTTTATGCTGTTTTACGCGTTAAAACGCAGATTAAAGCTCAAAACGTGCTGTTTTGCTAAAATAAGCATTTTCAAGCATTTTTAGATCGTTGAAATCGTTTAAATAGACGCAATATTAATAAAAACGAATAATAAAAATTTCGTCGTTTTTATGCTGTTTTACGCGTTAAAACGCAGATTAAAGCTAAAACGTGCTGTTTTGCTAAAATAAGCATTTTCAAAAACATTTTAGATCGTTGAAATCGTTCAAATAGAAGCAATATTAATAAAAACGAATAATAAAAAATTCGTCGTTTTTTATGCTGTTTTACGCGTTAAAACGCAGATTAAAACTCAAAACGTGCTGTTTTGCTAAAATAAGCATTTTCAAGCATTTTAGATCGTTGAAATCGTTCAAATAGACACAATATTAATAAAAACGAATAATAATAATTTCGTCGTTTTTATGCTGTTTTACGCGTTAAAACGCAGATTAAAGCTCAAAACGTGCCGTTTTGCTAAAATAAGCATTTTTCAAGCATTTTAGATCGTTGAAATCGTTCAAATAGACGCTATTAATAAAAACGAATAATAAAAATTTCGTCGTTTTTATGCTGTTTTACGCGTTAAAACGCAGATTAAAGCTCAAAACGTGCTGTTTTGCTAAAATAAGCATTTTCAAGCATTTTGATCGTTGAAATCCCTTCAAATAGACGCAATATTTAAAAAAAAAGAAAAATAAAAAAATTTGTCGTTTTAGCTGTTTTACGCGTTAAAACCAGATTAAAACTCAAAACGTGCTGTTTTGCAAAAAAAATCATTTTCAAGCATTTTTGATCGTTGAAATCGTTCAAATAGACGCAATATTTAAAAAAACGAAAATTTAAAAAATTTCGTCGTTTTTTATGCTGTTTTTCGCGTTAAAACGCAGATTAAAACTCAGAACGTGCTGTTTTTCTAAAATAAGCATTTTCAAGCATTTTAGATTTTGAAATCGTTCAAATAGACGCAATATTAATAAAAACGAATAAAAAAAAATTCGTCGTTTTATGTTTTTCCTTAAAAAGCAGATTAAAACTCAAAAAGTGCTGTTTTTGCTAAAATAAGCATTTTCAAGCATTTTTAGATCGTTGAAATCGTTCAAATAGAACAATATTTAAAAAAACGAAAATAAAAAATTTCGTCGTTTTTATGCTGTTTTCCGTTAAAACGCAGATTAAACTCAAAACGTGCTGTTTTGGTAAAATAAGCATTTTCAGGCTTTTAGATCGTTGGGAAAACGTTCAAATAGAACAATATTAATAAAAAAGAATAATAATAAATTTCGTTTTTTTGCTGTTTTACGCGTTAAAACGCAGATTAAAAGCTCAAAAAATTGTTTTGCTAAAATAAGCATTTTTAAAATTTTAGATCGTTGAAATCGTTTAAATAGACGCAATATTAAAAAAAGAAAAATAAAAAATTTTGTCGTTTTTTTGCTGTTTTACGCGTTTAAAAAGCAGATTAAAAAATCAAAAATTGTTTTTGCTTTTAAAAAAACATTTTCAAGCAAGATCGTTGAAATCGTTTTTAAAAAGACGCAATATTAATAAAAACGAATAATAAAAATTGCGTTTTATGCTGTTTTTCGCGTTCAAACGCAGATTAAAAACTCAAAACGTGCTGTTTTGCTAAAATAATCATTTTCAAGCATTTTTGATCGTTGAAATCGTTCAAATAGACGCAATATTAATAAAAACGAATAAAAAAAATTCGTCGTTTTTATGCTGTTTTACGCGTTAAAACGCAGATTAAATAAAACGGGTGTTTTGCTTAACATTTTTAAGCATTTTAGATGTTGAAATCGTTCAAATAGACGCAAATTTAAAAAAAACGAATAATAAAATTTCGTCGTTTTTTTTGCTGTTTTACGCGTTTAAACGCAGATTAAAAAACTCAAAAAGTGCTGTTTTGCTAAAATAATCATTTTCAAACATTTTAGATCGTTGAAATCGTTCAAATAGACGCAATATTAATAAAAACGAATAATAAAAAATTCGTCGTTTTTATGCTGTTTTACGCGTTCAAACGCAGATTAAAGCTCAAAACGTGCTGTTTTGCTAAAATAATCATTTTCAAGCATTTTAGGTCGTTACGGAAATCGTTCAAATGGGCGCAATATTAATAAAAACGAATAATAAAAATTTCGTCGTTTTTTTATGCTGTTTTACGCGTTAAGACGCAGATTAAAGCTCAAAACGTGCTGTTTTTGCTAAAATATAAGCATTTTCAAGCATTTTCGATCGTTGAAATCGTTCAAATAGAAGCAATATTAATAAAAACGAATAATAAAAATTCGTCGTTTTTGTACTGCTGTTTTTACGCGTTAAAACGCAGATTAAAGCTCAAAACGTGCTGTTTTGCTAAAATAAGCATTTTCAAGCATTTAGATCGTTGAAATCTCGTTCAAATAGACGCAATAAAAATAAAAAACGAATAATAAAAATTTTCGTCGTTTTTATGCTGTTTTACGCGTTAAAACGCAGAATACAAAGCTCAAAACGTGCCGTTTTTGCTAAAATAAGCATTTTCAAAAGAATTTTAGGTCGTTTGCGTCGTTCCAAATAGACGCGCAATATTAATAAAACGAATAATAAAAATTTCGTCGTTTTAATGCTGTTTTACGCGTTAAAACGCAGATTAAAACTCAAAAATGTGCTATTTTGCTAAAATAAGCATTTTCAAGCATTTTAGATCGTTTTGAAATCACGTTCAAATAGACGCAATATTAATAAAACGAATAATAAAATTCGTCGTTTTTATGCTGTTTTACGCGTTAAAACGCAGATTAAAGCTCAAAACGTGCTGTTTTGCTAAAATAAGCATTTTCAAGCATTTTAGATCGTTGAAATCGTTCAAATAGAAGCAATATTAATAAAAACGAATACTAAAAAATTTCGTCGTTTTTATGCTGTTTTACTGCCGTTAAAAGATTAAATCCTGCTGTTTTGCTAAAAAAGCATTTTAAAATTTTTAACGTTGTGTTAAATAGACCCAAAATTTTTAAAAAAAGTAATAAAATTTTTTTTAAAAATTTTTTTGCGTTAAAAACCGTTTGCTAAAAAGGGGTTTTGCTAAAAAATTTTTGCTTTACAAATTTCAAATTGAATTTTAAAAAAAAGAAAATAAAAAAACCCCTTTTTTTTCGCGTTAAACCGGTTTTTTTTAAAAGGGGTTTTGCTAAAAACATTTTTAAATTTTTTCTTAAATTTTAAATAAGCATTTAAAAAAAATAATAAAAAACCCCCCTTTTTTTTACGGTTAAAAAAGGTTTTTCCCGGGGGCAAAATAAATTTTAAGCTTTTGCTTTAAATCTTCAAAAAAATTTAATAAAAAAAAAAAAAATAAAAAACGGTTTTTTTTTTTTCGTTAAACCCAAAAAAAAAAGCTTTTTAAAAAAAATTTTTGCATTTAAAATTAAATTTCAAAAAGGAATTTAATAAAAAGAAAATAAAAAAATTTTTTTATCTGTTTTAGCGTTAAAAAGCGTTGGTCAAAAAGGTTTTGCCAAAAAGGGTTTTTAAAAATCTTAAAGTTAAATGAAAAATTTTTAAAGTTTTTCGCGTTAAAACGCAATTAAACTCAAACGTGCTGTTTTTCTAAAATAAGCATTTTCAAGCATTTTTGATCGTTGAAATCGTTAAAAAGACGCAATATTAATAAAAAAGAAAATAAAAACTGTTTTTATGTGTTTTACGCGTTAAAACGCAGGATAAAGCTCAAACGTGCTTTTTTTTAAAAAAAAAGCATTTTCAAGATTTTTAGACTTTAAATCGTTCAAAAGGGAAACAATATAATAAAAACGAATAATAAAATTGTTTTTATGCTGTTTACGCGTTAAAAAGCAGATTAAAGTAAAACGTGCTGTTTTTTAAAAAAAAGCATTTTTGTTTTTTGATCGTTGAAATCGTTCAATAGACGCAATATTAATAAAAACAAAATAAAAATTTCGTGTTTTTTTTGTGTTTTACGCGTTAAAACGCAGAATAAACTCAAAAAGGGTGTTTTGCAAAAAAAAGCCAAGCATTTTAGATCGTTGAAATCGTTCAATAGAAACTATTTAAAAAAAACGAATAATAAAAATTCGTCGTTTTATTTTTTTACGCGTTCGCAATTAAAGCTCAAAAAGTGCTGTTTTGCTAAAAAAAAACATTTTCAAGCATTTTAGATCGTTGAAATCGTTCAAATAGAGCAAATTTAAAAAAAAAATAATAAAATTTCGTTTTTTGCTGTTTTACGCGTTAAAAAGCAGATTAAAGCTCAAACGGGTGTTTTGCAAAATAACATTTTCAAGCATTTTTAGACGGTCGTTCAAATAGAGCAAATTTAAAAAAAAACGAATAATAAAAATTTTGTCGTTTTTTTGCTTTTGGGGTTTAAACCCCAGTTAAACTCAAAACGGGTGTTTTGCTAAAATAGCATTTTCAACATTTTTGATCTTAAATCGTTCAAAAAAAGCAAAATTTAAAAAAAACGAATAAAAAAAATTTGCGTTTTTTTGTGTTTTACGCGTTAAAAAGCAGATTAAGCTAAAACGTGCTGTTTTGCTAAAATAACATTTTCAAGCATTTTAGATGTTGAAATCGTTCAAATGAAGCAATATTTAAAAAAAAGAAAAAAAAAACGTCGTTTTTTTCTGTTTTCGCGTTAAAACGCGTTAAACTCAAAACGGGTGTTTTTCTAAAATAAGCATTTTCAAGCTTTTTGATCGTTGAAATCGTTCAAATAGAAGCAAAATTTAAAAAAAACGAATAATAAAAAAATTTGTCGTTTTTTTCTGTTTTGCGTTAAAAGCGGTTAAAACTCAAAAAATGCTGTTTTGCTTTAAAAAAAATTTTCAAGCATTTTAATCGTTTAAATCGTTCAAAGCGCAATATTAATAAAAAGAAAAATAAAAAATTTTGTCGTTTTTATCTTTTTTCGCTTTAAAAAACAGTTAAAATAAAACGGGGTTTTGCTAAAAAAAGCATTTTCGCATTTTGTCGTTGAAATCGTTCTAGAGCAATATTAATAAAAAACAAAAATAAAAATTTTGTCGTTTTTATTGTTTTACGGTTAAAAAACAGATTAAAGCTCAAAAAGTGCTGTTTTTCTAAAAAAAAGCATTTTGCTTTTAGATGTTGAAATCGTTTAAATAGACGCAATATTTAAAAAAAAAAATAATAAAAAAATTTTGTGTTTTAAACTGTTTTACGCGTTAAAACGCCGTTAAAACTCAAAACCGGTAAAAAAAACATTTTCAACTTTTAGATCGGAAATGTTCAAATAGAGCAATATTAATAAAAACGAATAAAAAAAATTCGTCGTTTTTGTTTTTCGCGTTAAAAAGCGATTAAACCAAAAAGGCTGTTTTCAAAATAAGCATTTTCAAGCATTTTAGATCGTTAAAAACGTTCAAATAGGCAATATTAATAAAAACGAATAATAAAATTTCGTCGTTTTTAAGTGTTTTTCCCTTAAAACGCAGATTAAAGCTCAAAACGTGCTGTTTTTCTAAAATAAGCATTTTCAAGCATTTTGATCGTTGAAATCGTTCAAATAAAGCAATATTAATAAAAACGAATAAAAATTTTGTGTTTTTATTTTTACCCTTAAACGCAATTAAAAACTCAAAACGTGCTGTTTTTTAAAATAATAAATTTTTGCTTTTATTGTTAAACGTAAAAACCTTTTAAAAAAAATAAAAAAGTTTCTGTTTTTATGCTTTTCGCTTAGCGTTGATAAAAAAAAAAAAAAAAAAAAAAAAAAAAAAAAAAAAAAAAAAAAAAAAAAAAAAAAAAAAAAAAAAAAAAAAAAAAAAAAAAAAAAAAAAAAAAAAAAAAAAAAAAAAAAAACCCCCCCCCCCCCCCCCCCCCCCCCCCCCCCCCCCCCCCCCCCCCCCTTTTTTTTAAAAAATTTTAAATTTTTGCTTTTTCAAAAAAAAATTTAAAAAAAAATTAAAAAAAAAACCGGGAAAAAATTTTTTAAAAATTTTTAAAAATCTTGCTTTGGCCCTTTAAAATTTTTTTTTTCTTTTGGGGGGTTTTAAAAAGGGGTTTTTAAAAAACGCAATTTTAAAGCTTTTCAAAAAAAACCCTTTTTCTTTTTGGGTT
>NW_027048796.1:0-7725 GCF_025399875.1 Dalotia coriaria
AGAAAAGCTCAAAGCGGGTGTTTTGCTAAAATAAGCATTTTCGCATTTAGATCGTGAAACGTTCAAAAGAAGTAAATTAATAAAAAAAGAATAATAAAAAAATTTTGTCGTTTTATGTGTTTTACGCTTTAAAAAGCAGATTAAAGCTCAAAACGGCTGTTTCGCTAAAATAAGCATTTTCAAGCATTTTAGATCGTTTAAACGTTTAAATAGAAGCAATATTAATAAAAACGAATAATAAAAAAATCGTCATTTTATGTTTTTTACGCGTTAAAAAGCAGATTAAAGCTCAAAAGTGCTGTTTTGCTAAAAAAAGCATTTTCAAGCATTTTAGATCGTTGAAATCGTTCAAATAGACGCAATAAAAATAAAAAAAACGAATAATAAAATTCCCCGTCGTTTTTATGCTGTTTTACGCGTTAAAACGCAGAATAAAGCTCTCAAAACGTGCTGTTTTGCTAAAATAAGTATTTCAAGCATTTTAGATCGTTGAAATCACCCTAAATAGACGCAATATTAATAAAACGAATAATAAAAATTTTGCCGTTTTATGTTGTTTTACGCGTTAAAACGCAGATTAAAAGCTCAAAACGCTGTTTTGCTAAAATAAGTATTTTCAAGCATTTTAGATCGAAGAAATCGTTCAAATAGATCGCACATTAATAAAAACGAATAATGTACCCGTCGTTTTATGCTTGCTTTTACGCGTTAAAACGCTGATTAAAGCTCAAAACGTTGTTTTGCTAAAATAAGCATTTTCAAGCATTTTTAGATCGTTGAAATCGTTCAAATAGACGTACATTAATAAAACGAATAATAAAAAATCTGTCGTTTTTATGTTGTTTTACGCGTTAAAACGCAGATTAAAGCTCAAACGTGCTGTTTTGCTAAAATAAGCATTTTCAAGCATTTTAGATCGTTGAAGCCGTTCAAATAGGAAGCACATTAATAAAAACGAATAATGTACTTTTCGTCGTTTTATGTTTTACGCGTTAAAACGGCAGGATTAAAGCTCAAAACGTGCTGTTTTGCTAATATAAGTACTTTCAAGTATTTTAGATCGTTGAAATCGTTCAAATAGGATCGCAATATTAATAAAACGAATAATAAAAATTCTCTGTCGCTTTTGCCGTTTTACGCGTTAAAAACGGCAGAATAAAGCCCAAAACGTGTTGTTTTATTAAAATAAGCATTTTCAAGCATTTTAGATCGCTGAAACCGTTCAAATAGAAGCAATATTAATAAAAACGAATAATAAAAATCTGTTGTTTTATGTTGTTTTACGCAAGTTAAAACGCAGATTAAAGCTCCTCAAACGTGCTGTTTTGCTAAAATAAAACATTTTCAAGCATTTTAGATCGCTGAAATTGCCCAAATAGACGCAATATTAATAAAACGAATACTGTAAATCTGTCGTTTTTCTGCTGTTTTACTGTGCGTTAAACGCAGATTAAAAGCCTTCAAACGTGCTGTTTTGCTAAAATAAGCATTTTCAAGCATTTTTAGGGATCGTTGGAAGTCAGCCGTTCAAATAGAAGCAATATTAATAAAACGAATAATAAAATTTTCGTCGTTTTATGTTGTTTTACGCGTTAAAACGCAGATTAAAGCTCAAAATGTGCTGTTTTGCTTAAAAAGCATTTTCAAGCATTTTAGATCGTTGAAATCGTTTAAATAGAAGCAATATTATTAAGAAACGAATAATAAAAAATTCGTAATTTTATGCTGTTTACGCGTTAAAACGTAGATTAAAGCTCAAAACGTGCTGTTTTGCTAATATAAGCATTTTCAAGTATTTTAGATCGTTGAAATCACGTTCAAATAGACGCAATATTAATAAAAAACGACTAATAAAAATTTTGTCGTTTTATGCTGTTTACGCGTTAAAACGCAGAATAAAGCTCAAAACGTGCTGTTTTGCTGCTAAAATAAGCATTTTCAAGCATTTTAGATCGTTGAAATCGTTCAAATAGAAGCAATATTAATAAAAAAACGAATAATAAAATTCGTCGTTTTTATGCTGTTTTACGCGTTAAAACGCAGATTAAAAGCTCAAAACGTGCTGTTTTATTAAAAATAAAAACATTTTCAAGCATTTTAGATTGTTGAAATCGTTCAAATAGACGCAAATATTAATAAAAACGAATAATAAAAAAAAATCGTCTTTTATGCTGTTTTTACGCGTTGAAATGCGTAACAAAGCTCAAAACGTGCTGTTTTGCTAAACAAGCATTTTCAAGCATTTTAGATCGAAGAAATCGTTCAAATAGA
This sequence comes from Dalotia coriaria, assembly GCF_025399875.1. NCBI lineage: Eukaryota > Metazoa > Arthropoda > Insecta > Coleoptera > Staphylinidae > Dalotia > Dalotia coriaria. The sequence goes on from NW_027048796.1 coordinate 2,272, forward strand.
CGCACTATTAATAAAAAAACGAATAATAAAAATTCCTGTCGTTTTATAAGCTGTTTTTACGCGTTAAAAACGCAGATTTCAGCTCAAAACGTGCTGTTTTGCTAAAATAAGCATTTTCAAGCATTTTAGATCGTTGAAGCTCGCCGTTCAAATAGAAGCAATATTAAATAAAAACGAATAATAAAATTTTCGTCGTTTTTATGCTGTTTTACGCGTTAAAACGCAGATTAAAGCTCAAAATCGTGCTGCTGTTTTGTTTAAAAAGCATTTTCAAGCATTTTAGATCGTTGAACCGTTTAAATAGGAAGCAATATTACTAAGAAAACGAATAATAAAAAATTCGTAATTTTATGCGCCGTTTTACGCGTTAAAACGCAGATTAAAGCTCAAAACGTGCTGTTTTGCTAATATAAGCATTTTCAAGTATTTTAGATCGTTGAAAATCGTTCAAATAGACGCAATATTAATAAAACGAATAATAAAAATTCTCTGTCGTTTTATGCTGCTTTACGCGTTAAAACGGCAGAACAAAGTTTTTCCAAACGTGCTGTTTTGCTAAAATAAGCATTTCAAGCATTTTAGGATCGTTGAAACTGTTCAAATAGAAGCACATTAATAAAAACGAATAACAAAAAATTCGTCGTTTTATGCTGTTTTACGCGTTAAAACGCAGATTAAAAGCTCAAACGTGCTGTTTTGCTAAAATAAAAAATATTTTCAAGCATTTTAGGATTGTTGGAACCGTTCAAATAGACGCAATATTAATAAAACGAATAATAAAAAATTCGTCGTTTTTATGTTGTTTTACGCGTTAAAACGCAGATTAAAAGCTCAAACGTGCTGTTTTGCTAAAATAAGCATTTTCAAGCATTTTAGATCGTTGAAATCGTTCAAATAGTAGCAATATTAATAAAAAACGAATAATACCCGCCGTTTTATGCTGTTTTACGCGTTAAAACGCAGATTAAAGCTCAAACGTGCTGTTTTGCTAAATAAGCATTTTCAAGCATTTTAGGATCGTTGAAATCGTTCAAATAGACGCAATATTAATAAATAACGAATAATAAAATTTCCTGTCGTTTTTATGCTGTTTTACGCGTTAAACGCAGATTAAAGCTCTAAAACGCGCTGTTTCGCTAAAATAAGTATCTTTCAAGCATTTTAGGATCGTTGAAATCGTTCAAATAGAAGCTACCATTAATAAAAACGAATAATAAAAATTCGTCGTTTTTTAGGCTGTTTTACGCGTTAAAACGCAGATTAAAGCTCAAAACGTGCTGTTTGCTAAATAAGCATTTTCAAGCATTTTAGATCGTTGAAATCGTTCAAAAGGGAAATTTTTTAAAAAAAAAAAAAAAATTTTTTTTTAAATTTTTTTTTAAAACCAAAAACCAAAATTTTTTTTTCCAAAAAAGGGCCCCAAATTTTTGGGGGGGGAAAAAAAAAAAAAAAAAAAATTTTTTTTTTTTTTCCTTTTTTTAAAAAAAAGGGAAAAAAAAAAAGGGGGTTTTTTGGTTTAAATTTTTTTTTAAACGTTGAAATCGTTCAAATAAACCAAAAAAAAAAAAAAAAAAAAATTTGTTTTTTTTTTTAGCTTTTAAAAGCGGGGAAAAAAAAAAATTTTTTTTTAAAAAAAAAAAATTTTTTTTTTGGGGTTTAAAAAAAAATAAAAAAAAAATAAAAAATTTTTTTTTGGGTTTTTGCTTTTTTTAAAAAAAAAAAATTTTTTTTCCCCAAAAAAAATTTTAAAAATTTTTTTGGAAAAAAAAAAAAAAAAAAAAAAAAAATTCGTCGTTTTTTTTTTTTTAAAAAAAAAAAATTAAAAAAAAAATTTTTTTTTTTTTTTTTTTAAAAAAAAAAAGTTTTTCCAAAAAAAAAAAAAAAAAAAAAAAATTTTTTTTTTTTTTTTTTTAAAAAAAAAAAAGGCCCGGGGGTTTTTTTTTTTTAACTTTAAACCCTTTAAAAAAAATTTTTAAAAAAAAAAAAAAATTTAAAAATTCTTTTTCCGGGGTTTTTTTCCCAAAAAAAATTTTTGGGGTAAAAAATTTTTTTTTTAAAATTTTTAAATTTTTTTTTAAACCCCAAAAAATTTAAAAAAAAATAAAAATTTCCCTTTTTTTTTTTTAAACCCCGGGGGAAAACCTTTTTTCCAAAAAAAATTTTTTTTGAATTTTTAAATTTAAAAAAAAATTTTTTAAAAAAAAAAAAAAAAATTTTTTTTTTTTTTTTTAAAAAAAAATTAAAAAAAATTTTTTTTTTTTTTAAAAAATTTTTAAAACATTTTAGATCGTTGAAATCGTTCCAAAAAAAATTTAAAAAAAAAAATAAAAATTCGTCGTTTTTATGCTGTTTTTTAAAAAAATTAAAATTTAAAAGGTTTTTTTAAAAAAATTTTAAATTTTTTTTTTAAAAAAAAAAAATTAATAAAAACGGAAAAAAAAAATTTTTTTGGTTTTTCCTTTTTTAAAAGCAAAAAAAAAAAAAACCCTTTTTAAAAAAATTTTTTTTTAAAAATTTTTTTTAAATTTTTTGGAAAAAAAAAAAAAATAAAAAAATTTTTTTTTTTTGGGTTTTAAAAAAAAAAAAACCCTTTTTTTTAAAAAAAATTTTCCCCTTTTTTTTTTTAAAAAAAAAACCAAAAAAAAAAAAAAAAAAAAATTTTTTTTTTTTTTTTTTTAAAAAAAAATTAAAATTAAAGGGGGTTTTAAAAATTTTTTTAACTTTTAAATTTAAAAACCCAAAAAAAAAAAATAAAAAAATTTTTTTTTTTTCCTTTTAAAAGCGGGAAAAAAAAAATTTTTTTTTAAAAAAAAAAAACCCCCTTTTTTTGGGGAAAAAAAAAAAAAAAAAAAAATAAAAAATTTTTTTTTTAAAAAAAAAAAAAAAAAAATTTTTTTTAAAAAATTTTCCCCTTTTTTTTTTTCCAAAAAAAAAAATTAAAAAAAAAAAAAAAATTTTTTTTTTTTTTTAAAAAAAAAAATTTTAAAAAAATTTTTTTTTTAAAAAAAAACAAAAATTTTTTGGAAAACCCAAAAAAAAAATTAAAAAAAAATAAAAAAATTTTTTTTTTTTTTTTCCCCCAAAACCAAAAAAAAAATTTTTTAAAAAAAGCATTTTTAAATTTTTTTAAATTTAAAAAAAAATTTTTTAAAAAAAAAAAAAAATTTTTTTTTTTTCCTTTTTTCCCCAAAACCAAAAACCCCCCAAAAAAAAAAAAAAAAAAATTTTTTTTTTCAAAAAATTTTAAAAAAAAAAAAAAAAAAAATTTTTTAAAAGGGGTTTTTTTTTGGGGGGGAAAACCAAAAAAAGGGGGCCCAAAAAAAAAAAATTTTAAATTTTTTAAAACGTTAAAAAAAAAAAAAAAAAAAAAAAAAAAATTTTTTTTTTTTTTTTTCCTTTTTCCCCTTTAAAAAAAAAGGTTTTAAAAAATTTTTTTTTTTTTAAAAAAAAAAAATTTTTTTTTCCAAAAAAATTAAAAAAAAACCAAAAAAAAAAAAATTTTTTTTTTTTTTTTTTTTTTTCCCCTTTTTTTTAAAAAAAAAAAATTTTTTTTTTAAAAAAATTTTAAAAAAAAAGTTAAAAAAAAATTAAAAATTTTTTTTAAAAAAATTTTTTCCCTTTTTTTTAAAATTAAAAAGGTTTTTAAAAAAAATTTTTTTAAAAAAAATTTTTTTTGGAAAAATTTTTGGGAAATTTAAAAAAAAAATAAAAAAAAACGGTTTTTTTTTTTTTTTTGGTTTTGGGAAAAAAAAAAAAAATTTTTTTTTTTTTTTTTTAAAAAACAATTTTTTTTTTTTTAAAAAAAAAAAAAAAAAAATTTTTTTGGTTTTTGGTTTTCCTTAAAAACCAAAAAAAACCCCTTTTTTAAATTTTAAAAAATTTTTTTTTTTTTTTTTGGGTTTTTTAAAAAAAATAATAAAAAAACCTTTTTTTTTTTTTTGGGGGTTAAACCAAAAAAAAGGTTTTTTTTTTTTAAAAAAAAATTTAAAAAAATTTTTTTTAAAAAAAAAATTTTAAAAAAAAATTTAAAAAAAATTTTTTTTGGTTTTAGCTTTTCCAAAAAAAAAAAAACCCTTTTTTTTTGCCAAAAAACATTTTAAAATTTTAGATTTAAAAAAAAAAAAAAAAAAAAAAAAATTTTTTTTTTTTTTTTTTTTAAAAAAAAAAAAACCCCTTTTTTTAAAAAAAAAATTTTAAATTTTTGTTTAAAAAAAAATTTTGGGAAAAAATTAAAAAAAAAAAAATTTTTTTTTTTTTTTTCCCCCAAAAAAGGGGGATTAAAAACGCAAAAAGTGCTTTTTTAAAAACCCCGCCCTTTTTGATTGTTTAAAAGTTCAAAAGACGAAAAATTAAAAAAGAAAAAAAAATTCGTCGTTTTATGTTTTTTTACGCGTTAAACGCAGATTAAAGCCCCAAAACGTTTTTTTCAAAATGATTTTTGCATTTTTAGATCGTTGAAAAGTTCAAATAGTAGCAAAAATTAAAAAAACGAATAAAAAAAATTCGCCGTTTTTTTGCTGTTTTACGCGTTAAAAAGCAGATTAAAGCCCCCAAAACGGGGTTTTGCTTAAAATTTTAAGACGTAGACCTTTAAATCGTTCAAATAGAAAATATTAATAAAAAAAGAATAATAAAAAAATTTTTGTCGTTTTTAAAAATTTTTTACGCGTTTGGGAGATTAAAAAACTTTAAAATGCTGTTTCCGCTAAAAAAAAGCATTTTCAAGCATTTTAGATCGTTTAAACGTTCAAATAGGAAGAATATTAATAAAAACGAATAAAAAAAATTGGGCTTTTTGGGCCGTTTTACGCGTTAAAAAGCAGATTGCCAAAATGCCGTTTTTTAAAAAAAGCATTTTTTAAGCATTTTAGATCGTTTAAATGTTCAAATAGACGGGAATAAAAATAAAAAACGAATAATAAAAAATTTTTCGTTTTATGCTTTTTTTACGCGTTAAAACGCAGAATAAAAACTCCAAAAGTGCTGTTTTGTTTAAAAAAAGCATTTTCAACATTTTTGATCGAAGAAATCGTTCAAATAGAAACGCAATATTAATAAAAAAAGAATAAAAAAAATTTCGTCGTTTTATGTTTTTTTTACGCGTTAAAACGCTGATTGCTCAAAAAGGGTTTTTAAAATAAGCATTTTTAACATTTTTGGGTCGTTGGAAACCGCCAAAAGGCGCAATATTAATAAAACAATAATAAAAGTCGTTTTTTGCCGGTTTTTCGCGTTAAAAAGCAGATTAAAACTCAAAAAAGTGCTTTTTTTGCCAAAATTAACTTTTTGCAGGATCGTTAAACCGTTCAAATAAAGCAATATTTAAAAAAGAATAATAAAATTTTCGGGGTTTTTTTTGTTTTACCTTAAAAAGTTAAAGCTCAAAAGTGGGGGTTTTCTGGTGGATAACTTTTAAATTTTAAATCGTTGAAATCGTTCCCAAATTTGGCCCCA
>NW_027048797.1:0-7719 GCF_025399875.1 Dalotia coriaria
TAATTTTCGTTCAGTTAGTATTTCGGGAAAAAAATTTTTCAAATTTAACGTTAAATCGTTAATAGCGAAATTTTAAAAAAAAAAATAAAAATTTTTTGTTTTTACTCTTTTAAGCCTTTAAACGGAAATTTCCAAAACGTGCTTTTTTAAAAAAGCAATAATTTTAAATTTTTGTTTTAAAAAGCTTTTAAAAAAACGAATAATAAAAAGTCGTTTTTAGTTTAAGGCTTTAAAAAATTTAGATTTTAAACTCAAAATGGGTTTAAAAATAATAATAAGCATTTTAGATCGTTAAACGTTAATAACGCAAATTAATAAAAACGAAAGTTTTAAAATATGTTTAAGCTTTTAACCCTTAAAACCGTTAAATAACGCTTTATTAAAAAATAATCAATTTCCCTTTAGTGTTTTAAAACGTTCCAATAAAGCCAAAATTTTTACAAAATAATATTTTCGCCTTTAGTATTTACCCTTAAAAACGCAAATTAATAAAAACCGATCTAAAATTTGCTTTTATGCTATTTTACGCGTTAAAACGCAGATTAAAAGCTCAAAACGTGCTGTTTTGCTAAAATAATCATTTTCAAGCATTTTAGATCGTTGAAATCGTTCAAATAGAAGCAATATTAATAAAAACGAATAATAAAAAATTCGTCGTTTTTATGCTGTTTTACGCGTTAAAACGCAGATTAAAGCTCAAAACGTGCTGTTTTGCTAAAATAAGCATTTTCAAGCATTTTAGATCGTTGAAATCGTTCAAATAGAAGCAATATTAATAAAAACGAATAATAAAAATCGTCGTTTTATGCTGTTTTACGCGTTAAAACGCAGATTAAAAGCTCAAAACGTGCTGTTTTGCTAAAATAATCATATTCAAGCATTTTAGATCGTTGAAATCGTTCAAATAGACGCAATATTAATAAAAACGAATAATAAAAATTTCGTCGTTTTTTATGTTGTTTTACGTGTTAAAACGCAGATTAAAGCTCAAAACGTGCTGTTTTGCTATAATAATCATTTTCAAGCACTTTTAGATCGTTGAAATCGTTCAAATAGAAGCAATATTAATAAAAACGAATAATAAAAGTTTTGTCGTTTTTATGCTCTTTTACGCGTTAAAACGCGGATTAAAAGCTCAAAACGTGCTGTTTTTGCTAAAATAAGCATTTCAAGCATTTTAGATCGTTGAAATCGTTCAAATAGAAGCAATATTAATAAAAACGAATAATAAAAATTTCGTCGTTTTATGCTGTTTTACGCGTTAAAACGCAGATTAAAAGCTCAAAACGTGCTGTTTTGCAAAAATAATCATTTTCAAGCATTTTAGATCGTTGAAATCGTTCAAATAGACGCAATATTAATAAAAACGAATAAAAAAATTTCGTCGTTTTATGCTGTTTTACGCGTTAAAACGCAGATTAAAAGCTCAAAACGTGCTGTTTTGCTAAAATAAGCATTTTCAAGCATTTTTAGATCGTTGAAATCGTTCAAATAGAAGCAATATTAATAAAAACGAATAATAAAAATTCGTCGTTTTTATGCTGTTTTACGCGTTAAAACGCAGATTAAAAGCTCAAAACGTGCTGTTTTGCTAAAATAAGCATTTTCAAGCATTTTAGATCGTTGAAATCGTTCAAATAGAAGCAATATTAATAAAACGAATAATAAAAAATTCGTCGTTTTATGCTGTTTTACGCGTTAAAACGCAGATTAAAGCTCAAAACGTGCTGTTTTGCTAAAATAAGCATTTTCAAGCTTTTTAGATCGTTGAAATCGTTCAAATAGAAGCAATATTAATAAAAACGAATAATAAAAATTCGTCGTTTTATGCCTTTTTACGCGTTAAAACGCAGATTAAATCAAAACGTGCTGTTTTGCTAAAATAACATATTCAAGCATTTTAGATCGTTTAAATCGTTCAAATAGACGCAATATTAATAAAAACGATAATAAAAATTTCGTCGTTTTTATGCTGTTTTACGCGTTAAAACGCAGATTAAAGCTCAAAACGTGCTGTTTTGCTAAAATAATTTTTTTCAAGCATTTTAGATCGTTGAAATCGTTCAAATAGACGCAATATTAATAAAAACGAATAATAAAATTTCGTCGTTTTTAAAGCTCTTTTACGCGTTAAAACGCAGATTAAAGCTCAAAACGTGCTGTTTTTAAAAAAGCATTTTCAAGCATTTTAGATCGTTGAAATCGTTCAAATAGAAGCAATATTAATAAAAACGAATAATAAAAATTCGTCGTTTTTATGCTTTTTTTACGCGTTAAAACGCAGATTAAAGCTCAAACGTGCTGTTCTGCTAAAATAATCATTTTCCATTTTAGATCGTTGAAATCGTTCAAATAGACGGGAATATTAATAAAAAACGAATAATAAAATTCCGTCGTTTTTATGCTGTTTTTCGCGTTAAAAAGCAGATTAAAGCTCAAAAAGTGCTGTTTTGCTAAAATAAGCATTTTCAAGCATTTTTTGATCGTTGAAATCGTTCAAATAGACGCAATATTAATAAAAACAAATAATAAAAAAATTTTGTCGTTTTATGCTGTTTTACCGTTAAAACGCAGATTAAAGCTCAAACGTGCTGTTTTTGCTAAAATAATCATTTTCAAGCACTTTTAGATCGTTGAAATCGTTCAAATAGTCGCAATATTAATAAAACGAATAATAAAAATTTCGTCGTTTTATGCTCTTTACGCGTTAAAACGCAGATTAAAGCTCAAAACGTGCTGTTTTGCTAAAATAAGCATTTTCAAGCATTTTAGATCGTTGAAATCGTTCAAATAGAAGAATATTAATAAAAACGAATAATAAAAAATTCGTCGTTTTATGCTGTTTTACCCTTAAAACGCAGATTAAAAGCTCAAAACGTGCTATTTTGCTAAAATAAGCATTTTCAAGCATTTTAGATCGTTGAAATCGTCTTCAAATATGCAATATTAATAAAAACGAATAATAAAAATTCCTCGTTTTATGCTGTTTTACGCGTTAAAACGCAGATTAAAAGCTCAAAACGTGCTGTTTTGCTAAAATAATCATTTCAAGCATTTAGATCGCTGAAATTCGTTCAAATAGGACGCGCAATATTAATAAAAACGAATAATAAAAATTGTCGTTTTATGCTGTTTTACGCGTTAAAACACACAGATTAAAGCTCAAAACGTGCTGTTTTGCTAAAAATAATCATTTTCAAGCATTTTAGATCGTTGAAATCGTTCAAATAGACGTGCAATATTAATAAAACGAATAATGAAAATTTCGTCGTTTTATGCTGTTTTACGCGTTAAACGCAGATTAAAAGCTCAAAACGTGCTGCTTTGCTAAAATGAGCATTTTCAAGCATTTTAGACGTTGAAATCGTTCAAATAGAAGCTAGGCCATTAATAAGAACCGAAGAATGTACCCGTCGTTTTATGCTGTTTCGGCCGCGTTAAAACGCAGATTAAAGCTCAAACGTGCTGTTTTGCTAAAATAATCATATTCAAGCATTTTAGATCGTTGAAATCGTTCAAATAGACGCAAATATTAATAGTAAAAAACGACAATAAAAAATTTCGTCGTTTTATAAGCTGTTTTACGCGTTAAAACGCAGACTAAAAGCTCAAAACGTACCGTTTTGCTAAAATAATCATTTTCAAGCACTTTAGATCGTTGAAATCGTTCAAATAGACGCAAATATTATTGCAAAAAACGAATAATAAAATTTTCGTCGTTTTTATGCTGTTTTACGCGTTAAAAACGCAGATTAAAAGCTCAAAACGTGCTGTTTTGCTAAAATAAGCATTTTCGCTAATTTTAGATCGTTGAAACGTTCAAATAGACGCAATATTAATAAAAAAACGAATAATAAAAATTTCGTCGTTTTATGCTGTTTTACGCGTTAAAACGCAGGATTAAAGCTCAAACGTGCTGTTTGCTAAAATAATCATTTTCAAGCACTTTAGATCGTTGAAATCGTTCAAATAGATGCAATATTAATAAAAAACGAATAATAAAAATTTTCTGCCGTTTTATGCTGTTTTACGCGTTAAAAACGCAGATTAAAGCCTCAAAACGCGCTGTTTTGTTAAAATAATCATTTTCAAGCACTTTAGATCGCTGGAAATCGTTCAAATAGACGCAATATTAATAAAAACGAATAATAAAAATTCGTTGTTTTTATGCTGCTTTACGCGTTAAAACGCAGATTAAAAGCTCAAAACGCGCTTTCGTTTTGTTAAAGCAATCATTTTCAATCATTTAGATCGTTGAAATCGTTCAAATAGACGCAATATTAATAAAACGAATAATAAAAAATTCGACGTTTTATGTTGTTTTACGCGTTAAAACGTAGAATAAAAGCTCAAAACGTGCTGTTTTGCTGCTAAAATAATCATTTTCAAGCATTTTAGATCGTTGAAATCGTTCAAATAAAACGCAGTATTAATAAAAATGAATAATAAAAAAATTTTGTCGTATTTATGCTGCTCTTTACGCGTTAAAACGCGCAGATTAAAAGCTCAAACGTGCTGTTTTGCTAAAATAATCATTTTCAAGCATTTTAGATCGTTGAAATCGTTCAAATATAAGCAATATTAATAAAAACGAATAATAAAAATTCGTCGTTTTTTATGTTGTTTTACGCGTTAAAAAACGCAGATTATACCAAAACGTGCTGTTTTGCTAAAATAAGCATTTTCAAGCATTTTAGATCGCTGAAATCGTTCAACAGAAGCAATATTAATAAAAACGAATAATAAAAATTCGTTTTAAATTTTTACGTTAAAATTAAAGCTAAACGGTTTTTAAAATAAAAATTTTTTAAATAATCTTTAAACATTTAATTGGAAATTTAAATAAAATTTAATAAAAATTATTTTTCGGTTAAAATATTAAAAATTTTCTAAAATATTTTTGCTAATTAAATTTAAATTAGACGCAATATTAATAAAAAAAAAAAAAAAATTGTCGTTTTTTTGCCTTTTACGCGTTAAAAAATTTAAAACTCAAAACTCTGTTTTTAAAAAAACATTTAAGCATTTTATCGTTAAATCGTTCAAATAGACGCAAATTAATAAAAAGAATAATAAAAATTTCGTTTTTATGTTTTTACGCGTTAAAACGCAGATTAAAGCTCAAAACGTGCTGTTTTGCTAAAATAATCATTTTCAAGCATTTTTAGATCGTTGAAATCGTTCAAATAGACGCAATATTTAAAAAAAACGAATAATAAAAATTTCGTCGTTTTTTTTGCTGTTTTACGCGTTAAACGCAGATTAAACTCAAAACGTATTGTTTTGCTAAAATAAGCATTTTCAAGCATTTTAGATCGTTGAAATCGTTAAATAGAAAAATATTAATAAAAACAAATAATAAAAAATTTGTCGTTTTATGCTGTTTTACGCGTTAAAACGCAGATTAAAACTCAAAACGTGCTGTTTTGCTAAAATAATCATATTCAAGCATTTTTTGATCGTTGAAATCGTTCAAATAGACGCAATATTAATAAAAACGAATAATAAAAATTTCGTCGTTTTATACTGTTTTACGCGTTAAAACGCAGATTAAAAACTCAAAACGTGCTGTTTTGCTAAAATAATCATTTTCAAGCACTTTAGATCGTTGAAATCGTTCAAATAGACGCAATATTAATAAAAACGAATAATAAAAAATTTTGTCGTTTTTTTGCTCTTTTTTCGCGCTAAAACGCTGATTAAAGCTCAAAACGTACTGGTTTGCTAAAATAAGCATTTTCAAGCATTTTAGATCGTTGAAATCGTTCAAATAGAAGCAATATTAATAAAAACGAATAATAAAATTCGTCGGGTTTTTTGCTGTTTTACGCGTTAAAACGCAGATTAAAAGCTCAAAACGTGCTGTTTTGCTAAAATAATCATTTTCAAGCATTTTAGATCGTTGAAATCGTTCAAATAGACGCAATATTTAAAAAAAACGAATAATAAAAATTTCGTCGTTTTTATGTTTTTTTACGCGTTAAAACGCAGATTAAAGCTCAAAACGTGCTGTTTTGCTAAAATAAGCATTTTCAAGCATTTTAGATCGATGAAATCGTTCAAATAGAAGCAATATAATAAAAAGCGATAATAAAAATTCGTCGTTTTATGCTGATTTTACGCGTTAAAACGCAGATTAAAACTCAAAACGTGCTGTTTTGCTAAAATTACATTTTCAAGCATTTTAGATCGTTGAAATCGTTCAAATAGAGCAATATTAATAAAACGAATAATAAAAATTCGTCGTTTTTATGCTGTTTTAGCGTTAAACGCAGATTAAACTCAAAACGTGCTGTTTTGTAAAATAATCATTTTCAAGCGTTTAGATCGTTGAAATCGTTCAAATAGACGCAATATTAATAAAAACGAATAATAAAATTTCGTCGTTTTATGCTTTTTACGCGTTAAAACGCAGATTAGAGCTCAAAACGTGCTGTTTTTGCTAAAATAATCATTTTCAAGCATTTTAGATCGTTGAAATCACGTTCAAATAGACGCAATATTAATAAAAACGAATAATAAAATTCGTCGTTTTATGCTGTTTACGCGTTAAGCGTTAAAGCTCAAAACCGTTTTTAAAATAAACATTTTCAAGCATTTTTTGATCGTTGAAATCGTTCAAATAGAAACTAAATAAAAAAGAATAATAAAAATTTCGTCGTTTTTTTTGTGTTTTACGCGTTAAAGCAGATTAAAACTCAAAACTTTCGTTTGCTAAAATAACATTTTCAAGCATTTTAGATCGTTGAAATCGTTCAAATAGACGAAAAATTAATAAAAAAGAATAATAAAAAAATTCGTCGTTTTTATGCTGTTTTACGCGTTAAACGGATTAAACTCAAAACGTGCTGTTTTTCTAAAATAATCAAATTTTAAGCATTTTTTGATCGTTGAAACGTTCAAATAGACGCAATATTAATAAAAACGAAAATAAAAAATTTTGTCGTTTTATGTTTTTACCGGTTAAAACGCGATTGCTCAAAACGTGCTGTTTGCTAAAATAAAAATTTTCAAGCATTTTAGATCGTTGAAACGTTCAATAGGAATTTAATAAAAAAAGAATAATAAAAAATTTTTGTTTTTTTGCTGTTTTACGCGTTAAACGGATTAAAACTCAAAAACCGTTTTTCTAAAATAATATTTTCAAGATTTAGATGTTGAAATCGTTCAAATAGACGCAATATTAATAAAAACGAAAATAAAAAAATTTCGTCGTTTTTTTTTTTTTACGCGTTAAAACGCAGATTAAAACTCAAAACGTGCTGTTTTGCAAAATAGATTTTCAAACATTTTAGACGTTTAAATCGTTCAAATAAAAATATTAATAAAAACGAATAATAAAAATTCGTCGTTTTTATGTGTTTTTCGCGTTAAAACGCAGATTAAAAACTCAAAAAGTGCTTTTTGCTAAAATAATCATTTTCAAGCATTTTAGATCGTTGAAATCGTTCAAATGACGCAATATTAAAAAAAAATTAAAAAACCCAGGTTTTTTTAAAAAATTCTGTCGTTTTTTAAAAAATTTTTGTTTTAGCCCTTAAACGTTCAAAGGGAAAAATTTAAAAAAAAAAAAAAAAAAAACCCCCCCCAAAAAGTGCTGTTTTGCTAAAATAATCATTTTCAAGCATTTTTAGATCGTTTTAAATCGTTCAAATTGACGAAAAATTTAAAAAAGGTTAAAACTGAACCCAAAAGGTTTAAAATTTTTTTTAAAAATTT
>NW_027048798.1:0-7716 GCF_025399875.1 Dalotia coriaria
CCCCCCCCCCCCCGGGGGGGGGGGGGGGGGTTGAGGAAAACCAACTGTGGGGGGGGGGGGGGGGGGGGGGGGGGGGGGGGGGGGGGGGGGGGGGGGGGGGGGGGGGGAAAAAAAAAAAAAAAAAAAAAAAAAAAAAAAAAAAAAAAAAAAAAAAAAAAAAAAAAAAAAAAAAAAAAAAAAAAAAAAAAAAAAAAAAAAAAAAAAAAAAAAAAAAACGGGTGTTTTGCTAAAATAAGCATTTTCAAGCAAGATCGTTGAAATCGTTAAATAGAACAATAGTATAAAACAAAATAAATTCCCTCGTTTTTTATGCTGTTTTACCGCGTTAAAAAGCAGATTAAAACTCAAAACGTGCTGTTTTGCTAAAATAACATTTTCAAAGCATTTTGATCGTTAAATCGGTTCCCAAAAGAGGGAATAAATAAAAACGAAAAATAAAAATTTCGTCGTTTTTATGCTGTTTTACGCGTTAAAAAGCGATTAAACTCAAAACGTGCTGTTTTGCTAAAATAAGCATTTTCAAAGCATTTTGATCGTTGAAATCGTTCAAATAGAGCAAATTTAAAAAAAACGAATAATAAAAAAATTGTCGTTTTTATGCTGTTTTTTCGCGTTAAAAAGCAGATTAAAACTCAAAACGTGCTGTTTTGCTAAAATAACATTTTTTAAGCATTTTAGATCGTTGAAATCGTTAAATAGACAAAATTAAAAACGAATAAAAAATTCGTCGTTTTATGCTTTTTTACGCGTTAAACGCAGATTAAAGCTCAAAACGTGCTGTTTTGCTAAAATAAGCATTTTCAAGCATTTTAGATCGTTGAAATCGTCAAATAGAAGCAATAGAAAAAAAACGTAATAAAAATTTCGTCGTTTTTTTGCTGTTTTACGCGTTAAAACGCGATTAAACTCAAAACGTGCTGTTTTGCTAAAATAAGCATTTTCAAGCATTTTAGATCGTTGAAATCGTTTAAATAGACGCAATATTTAAAAAAAAATAATAAAAAAATTCGTCGTTTTTATGCTGTTTTTACGCGTTGAAAACGCAGATTAAAGCTCAAAAACGTGCTGTTTTGCTAAAATAATAAGCATTTAAATTGTAATTGAAATCTTAAATAGACGCAATATTATATAAAACGAATTTAAAAATTTTGTCGTTATATGCAGTTAAACGCGTAAAATTAAAAACATAAAAATTTTGTTTTGTTAAATAAGCATTTATAAATTGATAAGTAAAAATGCTTTTGCTAAAATTGACGTAAAGAATTAAATCAAAATCGTTGATTTAAATATTAATAAAAAAATAGAAAATTTCAATAAAATCTGTTTTGCTAAAATAACAATTAAATTTTAGATGTATTTTCGTTAAAACAATAGAATCAAAATATTAAATCTTAAATCGTTTAAATTAACGATTAAAAACGAATAAAAATAATCTTTTAGCTGTTTTGCGTAAAACTAATTTTAAAACTTAAAGTCGTTGAAATGATTTAAAAGATTGTATAAAATTAAATAAGAAATCTAATTATAAAAGAATTAAAAAATTCGTAATTAAAACTGTTTTACGCTTAAAAGCATTTAAAACTCAAAACGTGGTTTGCAAAAAAGATTTTCAAATTTTAAAATTGAAAACGTTAAATATTCATTTTATATAAGCTATATAAAAGCAGTTAAAATAAAACTTCGTTTTAGCTAAAAGATCAATTTTTTGTCGTTGAAATTTAGCATTAGAAATAAAACGATCAATAAACAATATTAAAAACGAATATAAAATTGGTTTTTAGGTTAAAAACTAAAATCAAAATTGTCGTTTTGCTTAAAAAAATTTAACATTTTAAATCGTTAAATGTTTCAAATAGCATATATATTAAAACGAATAATAAAAATTGCTTTTATATTTTCTTAAAACGCAGATTAAAGCTCAAAACGGCAGTTTTCTAAAAAAATTTTCAAAGCATTTTAGATTTCGTTAAATGAGAATTTAAATAAACGATAATAAAATCGATAATAAATTTTCGTTAAACGTTCGATTAAAAAACGCGGTTAAACTAAAACTGTTTGCAAAATAAATCTTCAAAATTTAGATCGTTAAAATCGTTAAAAAAAAATAAAATTCTGAATAATAAAATCGTTTTACTGTTTAATAAGTAAAACGCTTAAAATAATGCTTTTAAAATAATCATTTTCAAGCATTTTAATCGTTAATAAAGAATAGAAAATAATAAGGTATTATATTTACGCGTTAAAAGCATTAAATACCGTTGTTTTGCTAATAAGCTAAACATTTTTGTAAATATAAGATTCAATATTATTAAAAACGAATAGTTCAAATGCGTCATTTAATGAAACGTTAAAAAGCAGATTAATTAACAGCGTTAAAGCAGATTAGCTAAAACGTTTGTTAGATCGTTGAAGTTTTAAATAGGAATCTTAAATAAATACAAAAAATAATAAAATTTCGTTTTATGCTGTTTTACGCGTTAAAACGCATTAAACTCAAAACGTGTGCTAAATAACTTCAAGCATTTTGATCGTTGAAATCGTTCAAATGGAAACAATATTAATAAAAACGAATAATAAAAATTGTAGCGTTTTTATGCATTTTTAACTCAAAACGCAGATTAAAACTCACGAGCATTTTTGTAAAATAACATTTTCAAGCATTTTAATCGTTGAAATCGTTCAAATAGAAGCAATAATTTAAAAGCGAATAATAAAATTCGTCGTTTTATGCTGTTTTACGCGTTAAAACAGATAAATAAAGCTATCTGTTTTGCAAAAATAAGCATTTTTCAAGCTTTTAGATCGTTGAAATCGTTCAATAGATGAATATGTAAAAAGATAATAAAAATTTCGTCGTTTTTATGCTTTTAACGCGTTAAAACGCAGATTAAAGCTCAAAGTTCTGTTTGCTAAATAAGCATTTTCAAGCATTTTAAATCGTTGAAATCGTTCAAATAGAAGCAATATTAATAAAAACGAAATAAAAATTCGTAGTTTTATGCTTTTTACGCGTTAAAACGCAGATTAAAGAAAGCAAAACGTGCTGTTTTTGCTAAAATAAGCATTTTCAAGCATTTTTAGATCGTTGAAATCGTTCAAATAGAAGCAATATTAATAAAAAGCAGAATAATAAAAAAAAATTCGTCGTTTTTTATGCTGTATTACGCGTTAAAACGCAGATTAAAGCTCAAAAACGTGCTGTTTTGCTAAAATAAGCATTTTTCAAGCATTTTTAGATCACGTTGAAATCGTTCAAATAAAGCAATATTAAAAAAACAGATAATAAAATTTCGTCGTTTTATGCTTTTGTTTTTTGCGCGTTAAAACGCAGATTAAAACTCAAAACGTGCTGTTTTAGCACAAAATAAGCATTTTCAAGCATTTTAGATCGTTAAATCATTCAAATAGACTACCAATATTGTAAAAACGAATAATACAAAAAATTCGTCGTTTTTTATGCTTTAACGAGTTAAAACGCAGATTAAACTCAAACGTGCTGTTTTGCTGAAATAAAGCATTTTTCAAGCATTTTAGATCGTTGGAAATCGTTTTAAATAGAAGCAATATTAATAAAACGGAATAATAAAAAATTGCGTCATTTTTTATGCTCTTTACGTTAAAACGCAGATTAAACTCAAAACGTGCTGTTTTTGCTTTAAAATAAGCATTTTCAAGCATTTAGATCGTTGAAATCGCTTAAATAGACGCAATATTGTAAAAACGAATAATAAAAATTTCGTCGTTTTGTATGCTGTTTTACGCTAAACGCAGAGATAAAGCAAAACATTGCTGTTTTTGCTAAAATAAGCGTGCAGCATTTTAGATCGTTGGGAAATCGTTCCGTGTGAGAAGCAATATTAATAAAAACGAGGCAATAAAAAATTCGTCGTTTTTATGCTGTTATACGCGTTAAAACGCAGATTAAAGCTCCAAACGTGCTGTTTTTGCTAAAATAAAAGCATTTTCAAGCATTTTAGATCGTTGAAATCGTTCAAATAGACGCAATGCAATATTAATAAAAACGAATAAGCAAAAATTCGTCGTTTTTATGCTGTTTACGCGTTAAACGCAGATTAAAACTCAAAACGTGCTGTTTTGCTAAAATAAGCATTTTCAAGCATTTTTAGATCGTTGAAATCGTTCCAAATAAACAATATTAATAAAACGGGCAGCAAAAATTCGTCGTTTTATGCTGTTTACGAGTTAAAACGCAGATTAAAGCAAAACGTGCTGTTTCGTTAAAATAAGCATTTTCAAGCATTTTAGATCGTTGAAATCGTTCAAATAGAAGCAATATTAATAAAACGAATAATAAAATTCGTCGCTTTTATGATGTTTTACGCGTAAAACGCAGATTAAAGCTCAAAACGTGCTGTTTTGCTAAAATAAGCATTTTCAAGCATTTTAGATCGTTGAAATCGTTCAAATAAACAATATTAATAAAAACGAATAATAAAAAATTCGTCGTTTTTTTATGCTGTTTACGCGTTAAAACGCAGAATAAAGCTCAAACGTGCTGTTTTTGCTAAAATAAGCATTTTCAAGCATTTTAGATCGTTGAAATCGTTCAAATTGGTAAAATATTAATATAAAAACGAATAATAAAAAATTCGTCGTTTTATGCTGTTTACGCGTTAAAGCCCAGGAATAAAGCTCAAAACGTGCTGTTTTGCTAAAATAAACATTTTTCAAGCTTGCATTTTTAGATCGTTGAAATCGTTCAAATAGAAGCAATATTAAAACGAATAATAAAAATTCGTCGTTTTTTATGACACGCGTTAAAACGCAGATTAAAGCTCAAAACGTGCTGTTTTGCTAAAATAAGCATTTTCAAGCATTTTTAGATCGTTGAAATCGTTCAAATAGACACCAATATTAATAAAAACGAATAATAAAAGAAATTTCGTCGTTTTATGCTGTTTTACGCGTTAAAACACAGATTAAAGCTCAAAACGTGCTTTGTTTTGCTAAAATAAGCATTTTTCAAACATTTTAGATCGTTGAAATCGTTCCAATAGAAGCAATATTAATAAAAACGAATAATAAAAATGCGTCGTTTTTATGCTGTTTACGCGTTAAAGAAACGCAGATTAAAGCTCAAAACGTGCTGTTTTGCTAAAATAAGCATTTTCAAGCATTTTTAGATCGTTGAAATCGTTAAAATAGACGCAATAAAATAAAAACGAATAATAAAATTTCGTCGTTTTTATGCTGTTTTGCGTTAAAACGCAGAATAAAGCTCAAAACATTGCTGTTTTGCTAAAATAAAGCATTTTCAAACATTTTTAGATCGTTGATCGTTCAAATAGAAGTAATATTAATAAAAACGCATAATAAAATTCGCCGTTTTATGCTGTTTTCACGCGTTAAACGCAGATTAAAGCTCAAAACGTGCTGTTTTGCTAAAATAAGCATTTTCAAGCATTTTAGATCGTTGAAATCGTTCAAATAGACGCAATATTAATAAAACGAATAATAAAAATTTCGTCGTTTTTATGCTGTTTTACGCGACGCGAATTAAAAGCTCAAAACGTGCTGTTTTGCTAAAATAAACATTTTCAAAGCATTTTTGATCGTTGAAATCGTTCAAATAGAAGCAGTAATAAAAAACGGTAACTAAAAATTCGTCGTTTTATGCTGTTTTACGCGTTAAAGCAGATTAAAAGCTCAAAACACGTGCTGTTTTTGCTAAAATAAGCATTTTCAAGCATTTTAGATCGTTGAAATCGTTCAAATAGACGCAATATTAATAAAACGAATAATACAAAATTCGTCGTTTTATGCTGTTTTACGCGTTAAGAAACGCAGATTA
Organism: Dalotia coriaria; assembly: GCF_025399875.1. NCBI lineage: Eukaryota > Metazoa > Arthropoda > Insecta > Coleoptera > Staphylinidae > Dalotia > Dalotia coriaria. The sequence continues at coordinate 5,813 of NW_027048798.1, forward strand.
AAGCTCAAAACGTGCTGTTTTGATAAAATAAGCATTTTCAAGCATTTTAGATCGTTGGAAATCGTTCAAATAGACGCAATAAAAGGCAAAACGAATAATAAAGAATTTCCGTCGTTTTACATGCTTTGTTTACGCGTTAAAACGCGAAAAAGCTCAAAACGTGCTGTTTTGCTAAAATAAGCATTTTCAAACATTTTTAGATCGTTGAAATCGTTTCAAATAGAAGCAATATTAATAAAAACGATAATAAAAAATTCGCCGTTTTTATGCTGTTTTGCGCGTTAAAACGCAGATTAAAAGCTCAAAACGTTAGCTGTTTTGCTAAAATAAGCATTTTTCAAGCATTTTAGATCGTTGAAATCGTTCAAATAGACGCAATAGTAATAAAAACGAATAATAAAAATTCGTCGTTTTTATGCTGTTTACGCGTTAAAACGCAGATTAAAACTCAAAACGTGCTGTTTTGCTAAAATAAGCATTTTCAAGCATTTTAGATCGTTGAAATCGTTCAAATAGAGCAATATTAATAAAAACGAATAATAAAAATTCGTCGTTTTTATGCTGTTTTACGCGTTAAAACGCAGATTAAAACTCAAAACGTGCTGTTTTGCTAAAATAAGCATTTTCAAGCATTTTAGATCGTTGAAATCGTTAAATAGACGCAATATTAATAAAAACGAATAATAAAAATTTCGTCGTTTTATGCTGTTTTACGCGTTAAAACGCAGAATAAGCTCAAAACGTGCTGTTTTGCTAAAATAAGCATTTTCAAGCATTTTAGATCGTTGAAATCGTTCAAATAGAAGCAATATTAATAAAAACGAATAATAAAAATTCGTCGTTTTATGCTGTTTTACGCGTTAAAACGCAGATTAAAGCTCAAAACGTGCTGTTTTGCTAAAATAAGCATTTTCAAGCATTTTAGATCGTTGAAATCGTTCAAATAGAAGCAATATTAATAAAAACGAATAATAAAAATTCGTCGTTTTTATGCTGTTTTACGCGTTAAAACGCAGATTAAAACTCAAAACGTGCTGTTTTGCTAAAATAAGCATTTTCAAGCATTTTAGATCGTTGAAATCGTTCAAATAGACGCAATATTAATAAAAACGAATAATAAAAATTTCGTCGTTTTTATGCTGTTTTACGCGTTAAACGCAGATTAAAGCTCAAACGTGCTGTTTTGCTAAAATAAGCATTTTCAAGCATTTTTAATCGTTGAAATCGTTCAAATGAAGCAATAAATAAAAACGAATATAAAATTCGTGTTTTTATGTGTTTTACGCGTTAAAACGCAGATTAAACTCAAAACGTGCTGTTTTGCTAAAATAAGCATTTTCAAGCATTTTAATCGTTGAAATCGTTCAAATAGAACAATATTAATAAAACGAATAATAAAAATTCGTCGTTTTATGCTGTTTTACGCGTAAAACGCAGATTAAAGCTCAAAACGTGCTGTTTTGCTAAAATAAGCATTTTCAAGCATTTTAGATCGTTGAAATCGTTCAAATAGAGCAATATTAAAAACGAATAATAAAAATTCGTCGTTTTATGCTGTTTTACGCGTTAAAACGCAGATTAAACTCAAAACGTGCTGTTTTGCAAAATAAGCATTTTCAAGCATTTAGATCGTTGAAATCGTTCAAATAGAGCAATATTAATAAAAACGAATAATAAAAATTCGTCGTTTTATGTGTTTTACGCTTAAACGCAGATTAAACTCAAAACGTGCTGTTTTGCTAAAATAAGCATTTTCAACATTTTAGATCGTTGAAATCGTTCAAATAAAACAATATTAAAACGAATATAAAACTCGCTTTAAAAGATGTTTTAACGCATTAAACGCAGATAAAAGTAAAACGTGCTGTTTTGCAAATAAGCATTTTCAAGCAAAAAAAAATTTT